>NW_026604624.1:0-19000 GCF_024763615.1 Phlebotomus papatasi
ATATTAATTTTCAAAGTTTATAAATCAATTATAAAAGGAGTGAGTTTACGTTGATAATATTCACGTTGATTTGAAATCAAGATGAAATTGTTTTTGATTGTGTTGCAATTATTTCTGGTGCTCGTACACGCAGGTAAACTTAGTGGTGTAGGCTATGCTGTTTAGTACATAGCCTTGATATTAGATTTTTAAATATAATCTGACATAGTGTATTCGAATCTATGTTATTCGAATGCTTTTCTACTATTGGATTTTAAAAATTTTACTGAAAGTGGTAACTTATAAAAAGACATAGGTTGTATTATTAGTGACAGTTTAACATTTTCACATTCAAAAAGAAATGTATATTTAAAAAAATGATCTTTTTCTTATCTTTCAGCCCCATTTCTTGCGCGTATTCCTCCAGAACTTCTTAGGCCATTTCCTCCCAAAATTCCAGGTACGCAACATTTTTTTTTTCTAAAAAGTACATTAATAATTGTTAGGGACGATGAGGTTGCAGTGTGACTCTAGAAGTGTGAAGGGTTAATTGAAAACTTTAAATGATAGCGTGGTTCGTCGACTGAGAACCTTCAAACGATACAATTTTCTCTTTGTTTGCAAAGATCTTTACTATTTCTCATATTGTCTCATTTGGATTAATAATTATCTATCTCATGGCTAGGAAATGACGAACAAGCTTTTTGCAATCAAAGAGAAAATTCTTATCTACGATCTTAATATTATTATGGGCTACCTATTTTAGCAAAAAATAAATTTTAGGTGGAAAATTTAAAAATGAGAATTTTCTTATTTTTCAGTGATTAGACCTCGAATGATGCCATTTCTTGAATATCCAGACCTTATCCTCTTTCCAGATTTAGGATGATATAGAATATCATATTGTAAATATTAAAAGAAGACGCAGGTTTATTATATCGCCCACAGAACCATGAACTTTTTCCATAATTTCATGTAATACAAGATATTACTACTATTTATAAAAATAAAAAGTGTTTTTAAATAATTTTAGTTCAGAGACTTCCCGTTCATTCTGTGTCTATTGAGCAAATGGGACGCTCACGATTGGATAACATAAGGTATATCTTTTTTTCAGGAAATCAAACCATCTTAATATGTAATCTTATTTCAATTTACTTGTTGGCAACATTGCTTCGTCTGGCCTAAAGTTCTGAAAAAAAATTTTGTATTTAGACGATGGATTGGGTTATTATCGTGATTATTAGTCGATGTGTCGAACTTCCACTGTGGAAAGATTAGTGAAATTTTATGAGAGATTTTTATGAGCGGTAAGCTAGCGATGAAGGGTACTCCGGCATGTTCTAGTGTGAGACCTGTAGCAAGATTGCTACATGTACAAAGTTTTCGAATTATTATGACATTCAATGAATTCCTTGGGATCGAATTAAGGTGTATTAGAACTTTCTGTGTCGATCACTCAAATGGTGAACTTCAAATTACGAGCTGTGATCCCAGTCCAAGTGCAGTGTAATAATTTCCGCCTGTACGTGATTTTCCTGCTATATTTTATACCTGATGATAGAGGACATTCATCCTCGAAACGTCCTATAAAATAAGATTGGAAAACTCATAAAGAGGGCTCCTGCAGTGGTAAGAGCATTGCGGGGTTAGACTTGAACTGATGGTGTTCTGCAATCTTACAGAAAGAAACTATCCTCGATCGTTTAACATGTTACATTTTTTAAACAATTAAGTTCTTTAAACAGTCTGAATAAATTTAGAAAAAATTTCTACATTATGTTATACCACAGTCTAGAAAGAGATAGTCATCCCATGGTATAACTCGAGACGCCACCACCTGTCGGCGTATCGACCTTCGAGATTTGACAATTCTTTTCCCGCGCAAAATTGCCTTTCCGCCGTTTCCCGCTTCTCCCTACTTGTTTCATTTTTCCTTAGTTGCCTCTCGGCAGTTGCATGGAATGGGTGGATATTGCTGCGTGCACTGCCGACGGCAATACACACACCTCACATGCACACAATGCGCACACTAAGCCACCTCGCACTGAGCGATCAGGCGAGAGGAAGCGTGTGAATGTATGAATAAAATATTTTCTGTGAGGATTTCAATATGAGAATTTTAAAATTCGTCATTTTTGAGCTCAAAAATTTACTATATAGTAAATAGCTAATGACTTGCAAAAAATATCCTAGATTCATTCAACCTTCTACTTTGCAATTACTTACAAACATAAGAAAAAAATAGCTTTTGGTAGTTAGGAAAATTCATTTTCTTTATGGGACACCGGTGTTCCAATCGTCCTTAAAGTGTTAATTCGTGAACTCGTTGAATCAGAAACTCTTAATGCATAGAAATAATTAAACACTCTTGAAAAGGGAAACTTAACAAGTTGATTTCAGGTGAACTTTTATTTTAAACTGCTCGGGCTTCACGAGAGAGCATTTTCCACAATTCAATTTTTTTTTTTGGAATTGCTCACCGTCTTAGCTTCCAAACGTGAAGAGATATGGACTTCCGATCTTCGATCACAGCCCTCAACTCCCACAAGTCAATATTCTCTAGCGAACCAACTTACCTAAATCACCCTGTCATCCCTTCTATCCCCTCCATAGGCCAATTTTGAGATAGGTTTATTCAACCTATCTCAAAATTGGCCCTGAAGATTTCGTTCATTTTTGGATATGTTTTGTACTTAATCCAGCAGAACATTAATCCATCAACACATACCGGTTACATCACCATTTTGGATTATTCAAAGTCAAGGTCAACCACCCTGCAGGGCCTTTTTAACGGATTTCGTCAAATTTACTGTTTTTTTTTTAAATATCTTGCTTCTAAATTGCATCGGTCACAATCTGGGATGGATCTGTAGAGTAACGAATAGCTTTATTTTAAAAATGATGTTTTTTGGCATTTTTTCAGTTTTCTAACCCATATAAAATTCAAACTGTAAGAGATATCGACCTCTCGGTCTTCCATGACCTTCCCCAAATGACATAATCTCGAAAATAATGTTATTCTTTTTCTTATTTCCCTTTCATGTGTGCCCTATCCTACTGAAATGTGCCAAAAATGAACTTTTTTCTAATTTTTCTCAAAATTGGCCGTGGTGACTTTGTTCATTTTTGTATATGTTTTGGATGTACCCAGCAAAACTTCGATCTGCAATTCTGCACTTTTGAAATTTTAACGTTTCTTTTCATTCAATCGGATACTTCGTGTGGCTTCGGGATAGTCGTGCGACTTCGTGAGCATAGCGAATTTCTTTCGTGTTTTCTAACCATTTCCTTCCCCTTCGTATTTTGTATTACGGCTGATTTAATAATATTGTATTATAGGGCCTCATTCTCTAATTCTGCAAGAGAAGTGAGGTTCTGTTTACACCAACTTGCAAGATAACCTGCAAGTTTTTTGGGATATTTTGTGTGGTGTAAACTGGTAATTTTGTCGTCCGGATGCAAGTTTTATTGCAAATTAAAGTATTTGGTAGTGAAGTAAAGTGAAATTAGTAAGTTTTGCTGGTAAATAATGAGTTTTGTGTGACCCCAAAATTTACTGTAAAGATAACCTCTTTGGGTCTACCAGTTAGAATTATTTTTTTTAAAATACAATAAATTCAGCAATTTGGGGCACTACAAATCTTAGAAAACGTACTTTTATGCATCTGTAGGTGTTTTTCTTGATGTTTTGTGGCGATTTATCAATATTTTTTACCCAAAACCTCACAAATTTCCATTGCTCGTTTCACCTAAATTCCTGGGTTTTTCTCGTTCGGGACACTAGAAGACACTAAATGGGGCCACCACAATGACTATTGGCTCTTAAAAATGCTTTCCGGAAAGCTTTCTTGCACATAAATTACAAAATTTGAATTGGTAAATATAACCTCACAATTCACTAAAAACACTGAGAAAAATCTGCATGAAAAATTGTTCCGACGGCGTCCGTGGACTAATGCGGAGAAAAATTGGACAATTGCAGAGTGTGTCGCTATGTTATCTATAGACACTAAATAAAACCATAAATTATTTTTAAACCATGTCACATTTTATTAACATTTTAAATTCTAATTTTTAAAATAATTTTTTGTCTAATTATTTTTTAATTATTCAATTCAATTTAATATATTTCTCCTCTTATAATGCTTGGTTGCGGCTGTCGCCGACATACTACGACTGATCTCATCAGGTAAACGGCAGAAACCCTGAATCACAGATCGTTTTATTTATTTATTTATTTTTTAATTTATAATAATTAATTATTTATTTATAATAAATAATTATCTAATTAATTACATTTCAAAACACAATAAAAAAAATATTTAATTAAAAGATGTGTAACTATTGTATTTATTTCAATAATTTTCAACATGCAGATGACGGACATTTTAAGACAATCATTGGATGATTTACACTGAGGGTTTATAAGAGCCAGCATACAGTTGTGAAAGCTTAACTAGAGATAGCAACTCTGAATTTCTTACATGCGATGAAAATTATATTTGTTATATATGTAGATATATTTTTATCCTTTTAACAAAAGTTGAAGACACTAATGGCCTGTGTATATACTAGAGAAATTTAAGGCAAAAATTAGTTTCGAGAAATCTTTGTAAAATTGCCTACACGCATTGGTGAGGATTTTTGACAAAAATGTGTATTTTTGAAGAAAAATAATCTAATATGTAGGCAGTTTCTTCAGAAACAGTATGCAATACGAAGTATTTTGCATCAAAAAGAGGTGGCAAAGCATTTCCAGCTTTGTGAAATGCTTGATATTACAAATTAGAACTATTAGATGAGCACATATATTCTGTCAGTAGAAGAGGTTGAAAGTTTGGAGTAGTATATATCAGCTCCTGATGAGCATAATTGGATGAGTGAACTATTGTTGGAAAGCTTGGTTCATTGGCTTTCAGAATCTGGTATATGTAATCTGCTATGAATAAACCATGGTCATCCAGAACCATTTATGTCGAAGAAGACACTTTTTGTAACGTCTTTTTTGGCCATCTACTGCTGGGACTAGGAGTGACCCACAATTCTCGCACAAGGACTGTTTGTTAGAGGAACTCAAAAGGTATAATTTGTGGAAGAAACTTTTTTTTGGACATATTACTTTTTTTATTCATCCACTTTTGCAAGAATTTTAACATTTTACACGCATGGAAAAAAAATGACGGAAATCCTTCTATCCCATTTTCTGGACAAAATGATGAAGATATCGACTTGAAATGTTTTAAGTATTCCCCCATAAGTTGATCCAAGGAATCCAAATATTACATCAATTTCATCCCCACGTCTAACCTTCACTTCCAGAAACCACTCTTTTAGGATTTCTGTCATTTTTTCCTTGCGTTTAACACTTCAAAATTCTTGCATAAGTCGATAAATAAAAAAAGTAAGATGTCTAAAAAAAAAGTTTCTTCCATATATTATACCCTTTGAGTTCCTCTAACAAACAGTCCTTGTGCGAGAATTGTGGGTCACTCCTGGTCCCAGCAGTAGATGGCCAAAAAAATACGTTACAAAAAGTGTCTTCTTCGACATAAATGGTTCTGGATGACCATGGTTTATTCATAGCAGATTACATATACCAGATTCTGAAAGCCAATGAACCAAGCTTTCCAACAATAGTTCACTCATCCAATTATGCTCATCAGGAGCTGATATATACTACTCCAAACTTTCAACCTCTTCTACTGACAGAATATATGTGCTCATCTAATAGTTCTAATTTGTAAGATCAAGCATTTCACAAAGCTGGAAATGCTTTGCCACCTCTTTTTGATGCAAAATACTTCGTATTGCATACTGTTTCTGAAGAAACTGCCTACATATTAGATTATTTTTCTTCAAAAATACACATTTTTGTCAAAAATCCTCACCAATGCGTGTAGGCAATTTTACAAAGATTTCTCGAAACTAATTTTTGCCTTAAATTTCTCTAGTATATACACAGGCCATTAGTGTCTTCAACTTTTGTTAAAAGGATAAAAATATATCTACATATATAACAAATATAATTTTCATCGCATGTAAGAAATTCAGAGTTGCTATCTCTAGTTAAGCTTTCACAACTGTATGCTGGCTCTTATAAACCCTCAGTGTAAATCATCCAATGATTGTCTTAAAATGTCCGTCATCTGCATGTTGAAAATTATTGAAATAAATACAATAGTTACACATCTTTTAATTAAATATTTTTTTTAGTGTGTTTTGAAATGTAATTAATTAGATAATTATTTATTATAAATAAATAATTAATTATTATAAATTAAAAAATAAATAAATAAATAAAACGATCTGTGATTCAGGGTTTCTGCCGTTTACCTGATGAGATCAGTCGTAGTATGTCGGCGACAGCCGCAACCAAGCATTATAAGAGGAGAAATATATTAAATTGAATTGAATAATTAAAAAATAATTAGACAAAAAATTATTTTAAAAATTAGAATTTAAAATGTTAATAAAATGTGACATGGTTTAAAAATAATTTATGGTTTTATTTAGTGTCTATAGATAACATAGCGACACACTCTGCAATTGTCCAATTTTTCTCCGCATTAGTCCACGGACGCCGTCGGAACAATTTTTCATGCAGATTTTTCTCAGTGTTTTTAGTGAATTGTGAGGTTATATTTACCAATTCAAATTTTGTAATTTATGTGCAAGAAAGCTTTCCGGAAAGCATTTTTAAGAGCCAATAGTCATTGTGGTGGCCCCATTTAGTGTCTTCTAGTGTCCCGAACGAGAAAAACCCAGGAATTTAGGTGAAACGAGCAATGGAAATTTGTGAGGTTTTGGGTAAAAAATATTGATAAATCGCCACAAAACATCAAGAAAAACACCTACAGATGCATAAAAGTACGTTTTCTAAGATTTGTAGTGCCCCAAATTGCTGAATTTATTGTATTTTAAAAAAAATAATTCTAACTGGTAGACCCAAAGAGGTTATCTTTACAGTAAATTTTGGGGTCACACAAAACTCATTATTTACCAGCAAAACTTACTAATTTCACTTTACTTCACTACCAAATACTTTAATTTGCAATAAAACTTGCATCCGGACGACAAAATTACCAGTTTACACCACACAAAATATCCCAAAAAACTTGCAGGTTATCTTGCAAGTTGGTGTAAACAGAACCTCACTTCTCTTGCAGAATTAGAGAATGAGGCCCTATAATACAATATTATTAAATCAGCCGTAATACAAAATACGAAGGGGAAGGAAATGGTTAGAAAACACGAAAGAAATTCGCTATGCTCACGAAGTCGCAGGACTATCCCGAAGCCACACGAAGTATCCGATTGAATGAAAAGAAACGTTAAAATTTCAAAAGTGCAGAATTGCAGATCGAAGTTTTGCTGGGTACATCCAAAACATATACAAAAATGAACAAAGTCACCACGGCCAATTTTGAGAAAAATTAGAAAAAAGTTCATTTTTGGCACATTTCAGTAGGATAGGGCACACATGAAAGGGAAATAAGAAAAAGAATAACATTATTTTCGAGATTATGTCATTTGGGGAAGGTCATGGAAGACCGAGAGGTCGATATCTCTTACAGTTTGAATTTTATATGGGTTAGAAAACTGAAAAAATGCCAAAAAACATCATTTTTAAAATAAAGCTATTCGTTACTCTACAGATCCATCCCAGATTGTGACCGATGCAATTTAGAAGCAAGATATTTAAAAAAAAAACAGTAAATTTGACGAAATCCGTTAAAAAGGCCCTGCAGGGTGGTTGACCTTGACTTTGAATAATCCAAAATGGTGATGTAACCGGTATGTGTTGATGGATTAATGTTCTGCTGGATTAAGTACAAAACATATCCAAAAATGAACGAAATCTTCAGGGCCAATTTTGAGATAGGTTGAATAAACCTATCTCAAAATTGGCCTATGGAGGGGATAGAAGGGATGACAGGGTGATTTAGGTAAGTTGGTTCGCTAGAGAATATTGACTTGTGGGAGTTGAGGGCTGTGATCGAAGATCGGAAGTCGATATCTCTTCACGTTTGGAAGCTAAGACGGTGAGCAATTCCAAAAAAAAAATTGAATTGTGGAAAATGCTCTCTCGTGAAGCCCGAGCAGTTTAAAATAAAAGTTCACCTGAAATCAACTTGTTAAGTTTCCCTTTTCAAGAGTGTTTAATTATTTCTATGCATTAAGAGTTTCTGATTCAACGAGTTCACGAATTAACACTTTAAGGACGATTGGAAAACCGGTGTCCCATAAAGAAAATGAATTTTCCTAACTACCAAAAGCTATTTTTTTCTTATGTTTGTAAGTAATTGCAAAGTAGAAGGTTGAATGAATCTAGGATATTTTTTGCAAGTCATTAGCTATTTACTATATAGTAAATTTTTGAGCTCAAAAATGACGAATTTTAAAATTCTCATATTGAAATCCTCACAGAAAATATTTTATTCATACATTCACACGCTTCCTCTCGCCTGATCGCTACGCTCAGTGCGAGGTGGCTTAGTGTGCGCATTGTGTGCATGTGAGGTGTGTGTATTGCCGTCGGCAGTGCACGCAGCAATATCCACCCATTCCATGCAACTGCCGAGAGGCAACTACCCATCAAAAATAGTCTGCTGATTTCGTCACGAAATCGGCAGATTTAATCGGCGCGTCGGCAGATAATACGCCGACCGTCCTCATATTATCTGCCGACGTTTGTTCTCGAAGTGCAACACGACGCTGTTCTAAAAGTCGGCAGATATGTCTGCAGATTTTATGCGTATGTCTCTTGCGTATTAAGGCAGACACAACGTCTGAAAATCTGCTGAGACTTTCAGTAGCCTGTCTACGCATATATTTCACTCCCCACGCCCCCAAAATTATTAGAAAAATACTTTATTTCAATTTAAACAGATTTATTTTTAATAATATTTCAACATGATTCAACACATCTCCTCTCGGGATATTGGGATTACGATTGCTCCATGTAAAGTCTCTCTAGTGGGAGTGCATCTCTGGAAGCTTACGCTCAGGAATCTTCATCTGGACTTGATGATGATGACTTTCTGAAAGTACAAAACGTAAAAATAAAGTTGTAGAAAATAAATTCACAAGCGGAAAATTATAAAGATGGCGAGCTGTCAAAAATTGCACAAAGTATTTTTACTCGCGAAATTGATGCAGGAAAAACACTTCACAATAAAAATATCTTTGTGAACCACATTGAGAAACTTTTAGTAACATATTTCACTAGTTTACTCGAATGAAAATGGAAAACTTACCTTAAAAATTGGAAGAAAACACAGAGCACCACGGAAAACACCTTCTCAGCTCCAAATGTTAAGAGCAACTAACGCGCTCTCGCGGTTTCCACTCGCACTTTGCTTTCCTGTTAACAGTTCATCGAGAAAGCCCGTTAAAGTGCGGCAAAAATTAATCGAAAAATCGATACGATGCCGATAAAATTTTCGATGAGGATCGATGGGTTGATGGGTAAGGAAAAATGAAACAAGTAGGGAGAAGCGGGAAACGGCGGAAAGGCAATTTTGCGCGGGAAAAGAATTGTCAAATCTCGAAGGTCGATACGCCGACAGGTGGTGGCGTCTCGAGTTATACCATGGGATGACTATCTCTTTCTAGACTGTGATTCGGTCTAATTTTTTTTCTATTACATACAAATTCAATCTTTTACTAAACAATTCTTTGGACAATTTTTTAAACAATTTCTTTGGGACTTTAACTCACATCAAAGTGTTTAGGAGAACCAAACGTCCAAAATTGTCCAAAGAATTGTTTAGTAAAAGATTGAATTTGTATGTAATAGGCCCTGAAGAAGATCCCATCTAGGATCGAAACGTTGGCAAACTAAAGTCAAATTGAAGAACAAAAAAAATTAGACCGAATTTCCCACTTTGACTTCAGCTCGAATTGAACTGGTTTGATACATTAGTATTTGTCTTTTTAATATTTAAGTCTTCAGTTCGAATTTTGCCAGACATTGAGCACTTATTATGATTTTTAATATAGCTATGGCTGTGAGATCCTGACCGACAGCAATGATTTTCAAATTATAGTAGCTTTTCAACCATTGAACACTTTCCATCATAAGATCTTCTATGAGGACTAAAAACATGTTAAAATTTGGGGTTAAAAATGTTGGTATTTATCGTTTAGATTAGAAATTGTGTTTAGTGGTTTTACCTGAGATAACGTATGGCCAGTGAAATCTGCACAAAGTTCAAACACAATTTTCTAATATTTGTACATAGTTTTATTATAACTTTTTTACATGTTTTGAAAGGTATATGTATGAACTTATTTCAGGAAAAAATCCGGTCCGATCCGATGAGCTTTTCGACACATTCGGGGAACTTCCGCCATTGATGTCGAAAATGTGGATGTTGGCATCTTCTTCAACTCTCGTTTTATTTTTCCCTTCAGTGTGACTTCGGTTTTGGGTCGAAAGTTTCGGGCATACACCTTTCATTTAATATTAGCCCAAAATGATTTAATAGGCCTCAATTGGGGGACGTTAGGGGGAGCTTTCTTCCTTCTTGACAACAGGTATGTCAAGTTCCTCCAATGCGTTCATTGTCTTCCTTGAGTAGGGGCTGGGTGCTAGGTCTTGCCAGAAGGTCACATTGTCCCTTCGATGATACTTATTGATGAAGGCTTTCAGCTTAGGCAAGCAATCTCTGATATAGACGTCAGAATTTTGCGTTAGACTCTTTGTGAGGAACGCGGGCTCAGACATTCCAGCAGCACTGATTGCAAGCCACAAAAGCACCTTTTTCGGGTACTTAGTATGCTCAACGTACTTATCTTTCTTGTCTACATTGTCGTCACGTGCATAATAATACTGCCCCTGCCACTTATTACCATCCATAGTGAAATAGGACTCATCGTCCATGACACAAACAATGTCGTTCTGAGCGTGAAAAACATTTTGCATCAAAAGAGACAAACGAATTTTCTGAGTCTTTTCCTGAGTTTCTGAGACAGCTGGCTTCGGTTTCTGGTTCTCCTCTTGATTCCCATAGACTCCAGATACTTCTTCACTGTTGTTTTGCTACATTCAAGTTTGTTACCAAGCTCACGGTACGACTTTGCAACTTTATTGGATGTTAACTTGCAAGTCGAGCCCGCATCTTCGATTGACTAAGGGTGCTAAAATTTCCAGATCCCTTAGCTCGTGTAGTGATTTTTCGCTTCCCATAGTTCGACAGGATGCTATAAATACTCCTTCGCGATATTCCCATAGTCACAAAATGTTTTACGACTTTAGATTTATTCAATGTGGGATGACTGTCCTGAAAATTACAAACTAATTTTCGTCTATACTCTTCAGTATTATTTGTGGGAGCCATGTTTCCTAACTAAATCTAGCAAAACTTTTATGTCATGTTAAGAACACATCTGGCAACACTGTAAAGTGGTATAAAAGTGACTGATATACATTTTAATTTTTTTTTAAGCCTTCAAACTTTTGTGCAGATTTCACTGGCCATACGTTACTTATCCCTCTCTTCACTGAGAGAAATCTGAAAAAGTTAAAATAATATTCCGGAAATGTTAATTTTACCCTGCAATATTTATCCGAAATCAGTGTAAATATTACCCTTTTTAGGTGTATTATGGGTTAAAGTTACCCTTCTTTCACGTTGATTTTACTCTTAAAAAGTGTAAAATTAACATCAAAAAATGTTGATATATTTTTACACCTAAAAATTGTTAAAGTTATGAGGAAGAAAAAGTTAATCGAACCCCCATTTTTTCTCAGTGTTGTTACAATTTTTTTGGTGAAGTTGGCAACTTTTTTTCTGAGTGTTAAAAGCTTCTAAAAGCTTTGCTGTTTGGGTAGATATAGAGTCCAAGTTCTAGTCTTTTTATTGCACTAAAATAGCCTTGTGAAGACCCGCTTGGGAGGGGCAGCGACATTAATAAAACACCGATCTGTTCCCCTTGCGAGTACTCTTTATTCTGCCCTCTTTTACTTATTTACAATTTATTATAAGCCAATCAATATGCTTATTTAGCACATTGACTGCTACCTCTACACCTTCCCCGCAAAAAGAAAAAAAATAGACATTTTAATGTGTTATTATTTTTTTTTTTTTTTACATTTTCTGGTATGCTTCTAATATAACAATATTTGGTTTTTTATATACTAAAATTTTGGTCTTGCAATAAATTTTTATTTTAATTTCTTTTTAGGTTTATATTTATTAATTTTACGTTTATATATCTTACATAATATGTCAATTTAAAACAATAGATTTACTTATGAAATGGAATGGTTAAGTTTTTATGGATAACATATTCTTTATCTTTTATATTTAAAACTACATTTGGATTTTCAACCTTTATTACTTCATACGGGCCTTTGTAAAGGGGTTGTAACTTATTTTCTGGGTTATTTTTTAATAAAACTAAATCTCCAACATTATAATTAACTGGATTAAGATAACTATCATATTTATTTTTTCGTTTTTCTTTGTTTTCTAATAATGTATTTTTTACTTCCTTATTCGCCATTTGCAATCTAAACTTTAATTCCTTAGCATAATTGTCTACTGTATAAATTGGATCTACAGAGTCAGATAAAATATTTGAAGGTAAATTACATACTTTTCCAAATATTAATTCAAATGGTGTATACTGTGTTTCTGTGTGCACCGAAGTATTGTAAGAAAAACACCAATAAGGTACCCAAGAACTCCAACTACGCGTATTTTCTTGAGCTTGGATCCTTAAGAATGTACCGAGAGACTTATGGGTGTTTTCAAGGCTTCCAATACTTTGATGATGGTATGGAGTTGACACAACTTTATTAATTCCTAAGATTTGCGCAACTTCATCCATAACTGACGAAACAAATTCAGTTCCTTTGTCACTCGCTATTTCCTTTGGAATTCCATATCGTAAAACGAAATTTTCTACAAAAGCGCGTGCAATAGTGGATGTTTCCTTATTTGGAACAGAATAAGCTTCAACATACTTTGTCAGTTCACACTGTAAAGTAAGGATATAAACGTTTCCTGCATAATCTTTGGGTAAAGGACCTACTGTATCAAGGTATATTTTCTCAAATCCTGAGCTTGCTGTACTGGTGATACACATAGGTTCCTTGACATGCTTTTTATGTTTGTTCTTCTGACAACTGATACAATTACTTACAAATGCTTCAATATCTTTCTTTAATCCTGACCAGAAGAAATATTTTTTCACATTATTAAACATTCTGTTTATTCCTGAATGTCCTCCACTTGGTAGAATATGAAAGTCATGTAGAATGATTTCTTTTGATGCATCATCATTTATAATTTCTGCACTTTTTATAATATTGATCTTCAATTGTTTACAGGCCTGTTTGAGTACAGAATTATTTGATAGAAATTGAATTATTTCGTGAAAGCGATTCGAGGTGCACCGGTTTTTGATAATTATGAGCTCATTTATTTTTGAAAGTTTGCATAATTTTACTAAATCTCTCAACGTTTCGTCTTGCGTTAACGTAGATCGAGTATCTAGTTGCAAATACATTTCATTTTTCCCGGGAACGTACACCGCATAACCTTGTTTAGTTTTAACGATGTCGTTTTTATTAAAAATTCGCTTATCAATCTTCGTGACGACTATTAATTCAATTCCATTTTTAGGTTTCTTCAAGATTTCCATAATCTGTGGTCTATCTTCTTTATCTTCAGGATTATTTAATATATTTTGGTCAGTGCTTTTCTTTCTCGTCATGGCTCTGGTTGTTACAAAAATCGATGGATTTTGTAATTTTTTCAAATCATTTGAGTCGATTGTAATTCTAGACAATGCGTCCGCGGTAGCATTATCTTTTCCTTTCACATAAGTGATTTTAAAATCGAACTCTTCCAAAGCCAAGCGAAATTTTGTTAAGCGACTCGAGGGATTAGTCATTCCAAATAGGTATATTAAAGGACGATGATCTGTTAGAATTTCGAATTTTTTACCAAATAGATACGGGCGAAAGTGTTTACATGCCCAAACTATGGCTAGTAATTCCTTTTCTATCACCGGATAATTGACTTCGGCTGGTTTTAATGTCCTACTTGCGTAAGCTACTGGTTTGTCATCTGCGTTTGAGAGTACCGCTCCCAAAGCAAATGCAGACGCATCTGTGCGTAGGATAAAATAACCTTCCTTAGAAAAATCGGGGTATTGAAGAATTGGAGCCGTAATGAATTTTGATATTAACGTGTCAAAAGCTTTTTGACATTCCGATGTCCACAAAAACTGAGCGTATTTTTTCGTTAAACTATTCAAAGGCTTTACTATTTCAGCAAAATTTTGTATGTGGCGCCTATAATAATTAGAAAAAGCCACGAATCGTTTAACTTCTTCTGCATTTTTTGGAACTGGATACGCTTTCAGAACTTCTATTTTCTGTGGATCAGGAGCAATGCCATCTTTTGAAATAATATGACCGAGATAAAGTAACTGTTTTTTCAAAAACTCACATTTAGACGGATTTAATTTCAAATTAAAACTTCTTAAACGGTTAAAAACTTTAAGTAAATTTTGATTATGTTCCATTAAGTTACGTCCGAAAACAACTATATCGTCTAAATAAATAAAACAATTTTCATAATTCAACCCTGACATTGCGATAGTCATAGCACGTGAAAATGCACTGGGTGAAATTTTTAGACCCATTGGAAGACGAGTCATTTGATACTGACCATTACTTGTAGTAAAGGCAGTATACTTCCGACTGTCCTCATCTAATTCAAGCTGATAATAACCTTGAGATAAGTCAAGGTGTGAAAAATAAACTGCTTGAGATAATGAATCTAAAATATCATGAATATTCGGTAATGGAAATTTTTCATCGGCAATTTGCTTGTTCAAAAGTCTGTAATCGACCACAATTCTCCAATTTTTCTTTCCGTTCACCGTCTTTTTTGGAACTAGTAATATAGGGGATGACCATTCCGATCGAGATTCTTCAATAATTTCATCTTTAATAAGTTTTTGTATTTGTTTTTCGATCTCTTCTTTTTGAGCAAAAGGTAGTCTATATGGTTTCACATAGACCGGTTTCGCGTTAGGAATCAGTTGAATATTTTGTTGATATATTTTTGACGGATTTAACTGATCTCCCTCTAGATGAAAAACATCTGCGAATTTGATACAAAGACTTTCAATTGATGGTCTTTCTTCTGAATTCAATTCATCGAAATTTAATATTGATCTCAATTTATTAACACGTTCTGCCGAAAATTTGCTCGATTCGAATTTTGCTACTTCATACTCGTTTAGATCTTCAGTTACCGGAATAAAATTTTTCAAAATTACGTCAGTTTCTTTTGTATTTAACATTCTCACAGGAATCACTCCGTTTTCAGGTTTAACTATACATGCTGCAACAAACACACCTTCACATAATTCTTGAGGCCTCACAATACACTCATTCTTCATATTTACACTGAAATACCTCACAACTTCACATCTAGATGGTATTTTAGTCAGGATTTCATCTTTACTATTTAATTTAATTTGAATATGCTTGTTCAACAACCAAAAATTCAATGTAAAATCTTCAAAATTTATCGTTGCTTTGTTGTCTTCCAAGAAATCTGATCCTAAAATTCCATCGAGATCATCAACAAACTCGTCAATTACATAAAACTTTCTGTCCAGACATATCTTTCCAAATTCCATTCGTAAAATTGCTGAGCCATTTGAAACTGTTTCACCTACTAATCCACTTATTTTTATATTATCAAGTTCATTCACTCGCTCGTTCAGCAAAACACATGATTTTACTATGCTCACGGATGCTCCGGTGTCTACTAGGAGTCTCATATTTCTTCCATTCATTTTTACTTGCACAAAATTCATTCCAGTAACATTGAAAATCGTATGGCATTTCTGTTTATTCGCGAAAGGAATGACGGCTGGAAGATGACTCATGCTGGCTTTGAGTCATATTTTCTTCCTGACCTTCGACAATATAAACTCTCTGGTTATTGTTTTGATTTCTACCACGAGAATTACTTGACTGATTATTGTGCCGATTGTATCCTCGACCTGATCTTCCTTGGCCTCGATTTTGACCACGTCCTTGACCTCGAGAAGAATTATTACCACCTCTTCCTCGTAGTTGATTACCATTTCCCTGATTTCCTCTAAAACGCGAATTTCCTCGGTTTTTTCCACCCCTTCCGCGTCCTCGGAAACTATATACTTGAGCTTTTTTCGGCATGGTTTTTTCTTCATCCAATGCACCTGAAATGGCATCTCTCAAGGACTGATAGTTCCTAGCTTTAACTACCGTACGCAGTTCAGTATCCCGTAGTCCATTCGCAAAGACATGGATAGCATGCAGATTTTTTAGGAATTAAATGCTTTCTCATATCACTAACGAGATTTTCAACTGTAGGGTATTGTTTTGCCAATCGGAGCTTTGCTTTGGCCGAGAGTCGTGTTTTTAAGACAAAATTAATTAAGAGAGATTTTCCGGAAGTTTCGATCATGGAAGAATACAATTCAATAGCATCGATGACTTGTGTCACCGAATCCGGGGTATCGATCATTACCGGAATAAGGTGACCAGCGGTTTTCAATTCGAATTTCTCCATTCTGTTGGTTATTTTTTCTTCCGTATTAGAATCACTAATCTCTAAAAATTCTATATCTTGAAATTTATCTTCTTCTTCAATATCTGATAAATTCTCTTTCGAACCTCCAGATTTTTTCGAGACAGGTAAACTATGTAAAAGCCTTAATGCCAAGCTAACATCTCTTCTAAATTCAAAAACTGCAAAATCAAGTTTGACTTTTTCATTTACTGGCAAAGAACTACTACTAACAGCAGCTTCATAATCAGTAATATATTCCCTTTCAATAGATTCGATCTCTTTTTTCTTATTGATTAAAAATGATTCGGTTACACCTCTATTGGGACCATTCTTTTTCAAATTTGATATAATCACTTTCAATCTATCCCAAGGCATTTAGAAATAATGAGTTTACCAGAAGGGTTAAAATTTTTTTTTATGACCAAAAGAAGAATTCAATTACTTGCAAGACAAATAAACAATTTTTTGTATTCGACACTTAGCTGGAATGACACCCGAAGGCGATGCGCTGACTGAAAATTAGCTGCGTTGTCTTTTCCGCTGCTGCAATGATGCACGGCGAATTTTCCTGAGGAGGTATGATATCGAAGTCCATTGCTGCTCGTGCTGTCTTTGCTGACTGGGTTTTCCGGTAGGTGATCGAAGTCCAATGCACTAATGCTCTATGCTGAATTTTGCCGTGGCTCGATCGCTGATGACATGGCGTAAATTTTTTTTTTCTGGGTTCAACTGAGGTCACTTTCCTGGATTTTACGATTTCGAAGATGAATTGTTCTTAAGCGATGTTATGGTGATCCATCTCCAGCTTCAGCATCCATTTGATTTAAGGTGCTGTTTCCAACACATTTTCTGCGGACTTCCTTAGAGCCAGCATTGCTGCTTGATGAGCTCCTTTTGCCTTTATACGAGCTTTCCACTTACTGTACATCACATAAAGGACTATTGTGATTATCACCGCAAGGATTACGAAAAGAATAACTTCTACTCTCTGAAGCTTTGCGAGTTCTTCTAAAATCTGCTTATCACATCCCATCACTTCACTTTGTGGAACGATTTCCGCATCAATTTCGTCCTGATGTTTGTAAACTCTGCGGTAGTGATAACGGTTGTTACACATTGTCACTTATCAGTCAATTTTGGTCCAAAAATTACACCATGCTCTCATGTTATTTCTTCACTTTTTCACTCTAAATTTCCACTAAGTTCAGTTTTTCGCGACATGATCGCTCCTGGCAGGATCGCCATGTGAAGACCCGCTTGGGAGGGGCAGCGACATTAATAAAACACCGATCTGTTCCCCTTGCGAGTACTCTTTATTCTGCCCTCTTTTACTTATTTACAATTTATTATAAGCCAATCAATATGCTTATTTAGCACATTGACTGCTACCTCTACAGCCTCGTTATTCTTTGTTTGTAAAAGTTTTTTTTATGTTCAAAAAATTGAAAAGCCATATAGTTAACATTTTTGTAACTTAGATAATTTGTTTTTCGTTCCAGAGGATTATTCTAGCTCTTTGCTTAAGCCTTTGCTTTATTATTTTTTAAATGAATTTAAACATTATTGTATTTTTTTTTATCAATAATGGTTTGAGATATAAAATGTTAAACATTTCATGTAAGGTGTTTTTCTACCATAGCCGAGCGATTGGAAAAAAAAAGAAAATAAATTTTCACACCTGACCTGCCGACACACGGTACTTCTTACACCCCAGGTGCCCCAGGTTCACCTATATTTCATGGGGAGTAAATTTAGTTAATTTATTCGAGATTGCCACACGATAGAGTACGTTGTGTGACTATGGCATTAAAAAGAAGTATATTTCGAAGTTTACTCCCATTCTTTAAGTCGTGTTCCTTTTCGCTATTTCTCGGCCACATCACAAGTCCCATTAATCTAAGCTGCCATTCATCATTCATTCAGCCTCACCTAATGTTTGTTGGGCGTCAAATTGAATGTAATGCGCAAGGCTTTGTCTATTGCAAGTACATAAGGAAAGTACTATATTTATATATGTGTAGAAAGGTACCAACATCCCATTTCGATTACATATGTTGCTTGGAAATTGTTTAGAAATGAGCTTCCTGTTTGGACATACAAATTTTCTAATTCTGTATTGTCCAATTTGGACAAATTTGGAACTTTCTTTTCATATAACAGTGAATAAAAATAAAGGCTTTCAGTTTATTATGCTTTCTAGTGCGATATTACGAGATATTAGATACACCCTATGGCTTCAACTTATAGGCGATTTGGTTGATGTGGGTCGTGAAAGTGTGAAAGACTATATATGTATATATATATATCGTGGTTCCATTATTGGGTAACATAACGCACGAAAGCGAAGGACGTGGAGACAAGGTTGAAAGACTTTAGTGGCAAAATGGGAAAAGTTTCGCGTTTCATGTTGTCATCCAAGTCCTTCCAAA
>NW_026604625.1:0-19000 GCF_024763615.1 Phlebotomus papatasi
CTCCCACTCAGAGGGCTAACCCTAGGGACAAGGCACATTGTGTACCCAATCAGTCTCTGGGAATTCATAATAACGGCAGGGACTTTAGCCGCGGAACCGATTCGTCTTACACAATAAAGGTTTTATTTATTTAAAAGTGATATAGTGTCCTCGATAATACAGTAGTCTCGCTATAGTCCATATTTGGTTTCAAATTTGACACTTGGGTCACACTATAGTCCATGTAATTTTTTAAAATTATCAACGATTTTTAGTATTGAAATTGCTCGACGGCTTCCACTTTCTTTGCGATTGTGGTACTTGTCCTTGCTCTCTTCATTGTGGATCACAATTATCACAACTATTTAATAAAGTTTGCCAAAAATATTAAAATAATTATGCATGTCGCATACTAAAAAACATAACCTAACTTAAAATCAGTGTTTTGAAATCAACGGTCGATAAATTGTGGACTATCGAGCGATGGCCTATAGCGAGACTCTACTGTAGTCTTATAATATAAACATCTCTTCAAAGTTTGAACTCATTTTGACTCTTCATTTTGTTGCTATTCCCAGTTTTGTGTGACAGGTCAGAGAAAAAGCAACAAAAAATATTTGTGCAAAAAAACTCATTTCCAATTTCCATAAAAATACCGATTTAAAGTTATCTGACTAAAATAATTTTTTTTTACTGAAATATATGTCATTCTACTTTGTATATTTTATTAATTATTTAATTATTTATTAATTTTTAATTTAATTAATTATATAATTATTAATTATTTAAAAATTTGAAAAAACTAAAAATGTGAATTTTAGAAGCAAAAAGAGTTTCAAAAGTTTTTATATTTTCTCACCTAGCGCCTAAACTAAAAGAGATAATCAAGAATGGATGGTTTTTCGACTTTATTGGATCATAATTATCTTAGAAAACATTGTTTTAGAACTTTTTTCACATATTAAAGAAAAAACACCGTTAGAGGGTTAACTATAGGTGGCGAGAAGTGGGTCACTGGCGAGAAGTGGTGACACCACCCTATCTTTTTGTTCCTCCTAGAAGGTACAAATTTGTTCCAAAAATTTTCCATGTCCGTGGACGAGCTACATTTTGGAACAAATTCGTTACTAATATTGGGTATCTTTTTCGGTAGAATGAACAAGATTATGCCAAAAATTATGGTGTCTGTGGACGAGCTAATTTTTGTAACAAATATGTGCCGAAATTTTTTACCGTGCACTAATACTCCAGCTTGCAAGAACTTTCAACATCGTCTGTAAAGTCTGTAAAGAATCACAGTTACCATTAATTAATCTGGGCTTATCCACCTCCCGGGGACCACTTTATTTTTCTGCATATCTTCGCGAATTGGATAATTTTTGAGAAATTATGTTACATCTGTTTGTCCGTCTATAGTCGTAACCAAACAGAGGCTAAACGGTTAGAGATAGCGACTTGAGATTTTCGAGGGTACCCTCTTTATGAGTCCACACAACTCCTATTAACACGACTTATTTTTCTCTCACTCTCTTGAGCCTCCTTTCGGCTCCTTGGCAATTGGATGGAATGGACAATAAAGGCGTCTACACATTGGGAGCAATCAAAAATTGCGTTTTTGACAGAAATTTGACGTTTCCCCCTGCAAAGCTGCAGGGAATTTCCTTCAAAAAAGCAATTTTTGACAAAAATTTCTCCCAATGTGTAGAAGCCATAAAAGATCTCGGAATCAAAGAATTTTATTTTTAATACATTATTTATTGCAGCATAACGATCGCGCTGTGGTTTCTTGCTCATTCAAATAAAACAAGAGGCGTGTAGGACAGAAATCTCTAATAAAAAAAAGTCTTGACGGAAAGAAAGTGAGGTGCACACTATTGTGTCCTCTCTCATTTTTTTTTTATCACTCGAATGTCTCCTCAGGGCTTTCTGTAGCGATAGCGCATTTTATCCGGAGGCTCACAGTACTCCTTCACGATTAACTTGCACAGAAAGATGTGGAAGACGACAATAAGAGCACACACACTAATCCAAAAGATTTTGGGCAGACCAGCCAAATGGTGACCGTGTTTGTGCAGAGCAATCACATGATGCTCATGGGCAGGAGCCTCAACCACTTCTTTCACATGAATGGCATGATGGAGTTCCTCAATGTGCTGACGATCGGCTGTAATGTAGAGAATTGCCGTAAGAGGCTCAGTGAGCTTCACGGGGAAGCGCCTTCGGGTCTGACTCAGTGGAACTGGGTCATCGAGGCAGCCAGCATCGCAGGCATAGTAATTCCTATCTGAGCGATCCAGAGCCACATAGAGAACAGCCTTGTTGTCATCCTTCACGGAAACCGACACATTTACATGGGTCATGTTGCCATAGTTCAATCGCCGGAAATTGTACTCCCGATGTAGATACTTTGGATGGATATTCATCTCCAGATGTTGATTACTGAAGCGGAAACCACCGAAACTCAGCACCATGGCTTGGATTAAGCCACTAGCGCCAGCTCTGATCAAATTATGACATCCCTGCTTTTCCAGTGTCAACATCCAAGAACCCGCGACACTATTTAGTTCCTCCAGAGTCGACATTTCGCTCCAAAGTGTCTCAGCTTGGAGGGTGTGGTGACTATCAAAGCATCCTTCAGCCTCTGTGGCCAGGAGATTGAAGATCTCTGACTTTCTCTGTGGATTAACACTCTCCTCAAATTCATACGATCTCACCTGAGACAGAACAGCGTACATTGTGGCATTTATACGATCACCATTGAGGGAATTTTCAGCTTTGCTGGTACTAATCTCAAAGCCAGTAGCCCATAGGCTATTCCACACACGAACATGCTTCCTCTGAAATCCATAGTAACCCGCTTCAGAGTCATCGTGAACTGCTTGCTGGAGTGCCTTCTCCATTGCCTCAATAGCTGCCTTTTCCGTCTTATCCTTCACCTGTGCCTTTAGGTACATATCCATGGAAATAGGCTCAGAGTAAACAATTGTGGACAAGAGTTCCAACTTCGTGACACCACGTTTTATCAGTGTCCACGTTCGTGGCATATTTCTGGATACCACAGAAACTGTCACAGCTTTACCATGGTGATCATTCAATTCCACCAAACCCGTCACAACCTGGTACTCAATGATATTGGAACCATGCTGGAGGTGCTTAATCTGAGAAACGGCCGTTGGCCAATCCGATATTCTCGGCGGAATTAATTCCACATCAATCAATTGATTCTTCGTATTGGTCACCTGGATCTCCTGCACAAGAACATTTGGCATCGTCCTGTGAGCATAGTATTTGTAATTGACAAAATACCCATCCTCAAAGCACTGAAACCGATGAACAATCCCCGATAAATAATCCACAGCTGTAGCTTCCTGATTCCCAGCATTTTTCGATGACACCGACACAATTGGATGAAAATACACAGGTAGTGTTAATGTACGACCCGTCTTGATGTTAAGATGAGCATCCTCCTGAATCTCCAGACCAAAATAGCCATTTCCCACATAGGGAATTATGTTTCTTTCATGTGGAAAAGCCGGATTATGTCGAATATTGGCATTGAATTCCATCGATGGTACATAGAAAGGTGTCAAGCGGTCATCCATGCAGTGAAGTAGAGGATCTTTAGGTACTTCAGGTGCCCCAAAGAACCACCGGAAAATTGTTGGGCCAAGATAGAGAAGTATAACAGCTATGCCCAAAAGGATGAAAAATAGCCGGCGATATGATAAGTTATAGTTGGTATCATGAAGACGTCGCATGCGACGCATAAAATCAGCAGTGTCCACTTTGAATTTCATCGTTTTTCACACTCTATAACTAAATAAACTCACGAGATCATTTTTTTTCCATCCGCACCCCGAAATTAAAAGAAAACACACTAAGCTGTGCTGTATCTACAATGACATCACCCCCACAATGAAAATGTCACAAGTTTACCCAATAAAACAATATTTTCCATTTGTAAAATGAGCATGGACTTTCGTAGGACATATCTGGTAATTTTTCCTTAAAAATATTCGAAATTATTATAGCAAAGAAAAATTTTAGAAGTTGCCAAATTTGCTAAATTACCAAGTTTACTAATTTAATTTGCCAAGTTTAATTAATTTAATTAATTTGCCAAGTTTACTAATTTACTTATAAAAATTTACTAATAAAGGTTACGTCAAAAATATATTGGGGCTGCCTCAGTTAACCCTTTAAGGACGATTGGGTCACCCGAGGTGACCCATAGACAAAATAATTTTTCCTGACTACCTGAAGTTATTTCTTTCTAATGTTTGTACATAATCACGAAGTAGACAGATATAGGAATCTAGGACATTTTTTCTGCAAATCTCCAGCTATTTGCTATATAAAAAATATTTAAGCTGAAAAATGACGAATTTTCACATTTGGTGCTTGAATTTTAATATTTTTAATATTTCTAATTTTTTTTTAAGCAAAAACCTCTTGGGACTAGAAATTGTAATAAATATACATAATATTTCTCAACAAAGTAAAAATTATAGTTTATTGGTATTTTCAAGAAAGCTTCATAATTTTCATGGGTCACATATGACCCAATCGTTCATAAAGGTAAAAAACATCGAACCCCAAAGTTTTGAGTGTTCAAAAAATGGCAAAAAAATATATTTCTCCATAAGAATACACGTATTTAGAAGTTTTGGAGAGATACAATGATTTTCAGCACTTCCGCTGTGCTTCTAGGTGTGAATTTTGGGCAAAATTCTTCATAAAAATCTTTTGAAGTCAATCAACAAATATTATTTTCTCAAAATTTCATGTAAGGACTCAGTAAAGTAATACACTCAGTAAAGCCCAAAATAGGCATAGGAATTGGCTTAGGGATCAGCTCGAAAAATGAGGATTGGTGTCAATACACTACGGGATCAGCTCTAAATTTCGGGGGACCACTCTCTCTATCTAAATTCATGAGGTCTATTGAAATTTACGAAGATTACCGACATCAGCGCCAGTGGCAAAAAATATAAAACTTCACTTTACGTGCTTTTGGGCGGTGACAGCCAAAAACCCGAAACCCAAAATCCCAAATGTTCAAAATCCTGAAAGGGATGAAATTATATGATTATATGAATGTTCCTATGGCCTCTACACACTAGAGAGAGGCTTTGAACCCTTTGAACCTTCGTACACAAAAATGATGTTCAAGAGTTCAGTGATTTTTTCTGACTACCATGCAAACCGTATGGATTCTCCAACTATGCCAAAAAAATGTCTTACTTATAAGGTTCATAATCCCACCCCACAAAATCCCAGGAAATCCTTTAGATTTTCCTCAAGAGGAAAATGAAAATTTAATGGCGATTTGTCCGATAGATCAATCAAGTTTCCGTCTTCGCACACGATTCACGCCATCATTGAACACCCCATTTTCACCGTAAATTTTGCACCGGACACTAAAAGTTGCACATCATTGTTTAAAGGGAACTCTAATCTACTTGATGAAACCGTTTGTACAAGGAATAAAACATTTTAATATCACTTTTTTGGAACTTTTCTGAAAGATGTTTTATTGACACTAAAAACCATTTTTTTGCTTGATTCTATGAGAATTTCACGCCGGAAACGGTTGAATCTGATGAATACTTTCTTGAAAAGTCCAAATATCACCAAATTTACACGAATCAATAAGTTTTTAAAGCTAAAAATTGACTAAAACTCTTCAAGCGAAAAGACCACACAAGATTTCACCATTCTTCCACGGAGCCGGATATGCACAAAAACGTTTGAATGCGTATCATTGAAGATTTCTCTGTTCCTGCAGCTGCAGGAATCGAGATTTAGCACTGATATTGAGTTTCAGCAGGTGATGGTGAAAAGGCTAAAATTTTCACAAAACAGCTTCTCACGGACAATTTCTTTTCTTTGTCATGCAAAACAACACAATAGTGAGGTTACGTCAAAGATTGTCAAAAACCAGTTGTAAACTGTATGAGCTTATTGCAGATGTGATTCTTTCATTGCACATTCAGTTTGTGCAAGCTTGAAAAATATTTTTATATCAAAGAAATGCGAAATGGATTAAAAATTACTCAACTGCGGTCCATTTGAGTCAAATCACTTCTTGTTTATCAACTTTAATGTTTGTAAGTTTTACTTTTTAGTGGTGGATTAAATCGATAGATTACAATAGATGTGAATATGACGGATCGCATCTAAAATGAAGTTTCCTGGAAAATGTGCGAGGAGAAGCCATGTCTTCTATGTGCGATCGATGAATGTGAGTCAAGTTTGTGAATTTTCTTCCACCCACAAAAAGTGCCTCTTTAGCCTAAAAGATTTTTACATAAATCTGAACCCTAATAACCCCTCTATCCCTTGTGATAGTCGTTTTTCAGAAAAGTGATATTAATTGTGCACAATCGTCTGAAGTATTGCAAAGCAAAATGACAGTTTTGGATCTGTTTTTATTTTTTGCTTCCTGAAACTAGGAAAAAAAGGATTAGACTCCCAATTTTTTCAGGAACGGTGGGACTTAAGACTAGCGATTAAAATATATAGCTATATGTGAGATTCATAAAGGAATATGGGAGAAATATGAAGTGTTTGAAGGTAGCGTATGTGCGAACGATCAAAGCCTCCCCCTAGTAGAAATTTCTTTAAAAAATGTTTTTTTTTTTAAAGAAAATTTTCCCTATCCTTGTAGGCAGAAACGTCAGATTTTTTTTTAAAAAGGCAATTTTTTTTACGAAAATTCCCTTATTTAAAAAAAATTTTTTTGACGCCGTTTCTGCCTACATAGGGTAAATTTTCTTTAAAAAGGTATTTTTAAAAGAAATTTCTCATACAGTAGACTCTCTCTCAATCGGGAATATGGGGCAAAATGTTATCCCGTTTAGCGATAGAATTGAGCGTCAAAGCCTTTGTAAATTCCACAAAAAGCGCTCAATTATAAAGAATCACGATAAAATAGGAAGAACTACAGCGAATTTCAGCGAATTAGCTTCATACAGTAGACTCCTCGTTATCCGGCTGACTGGGGGACAAAATGACATTTAGGTTTTTTGAATGATCAACGGTTTTTCTATTTTGTGCAGTGTGAATTTATTTTCTGTCTGACAAAGAAAAAGAGAATTTTCTTCATGGTGTGCTTATGTTTCATTTTTTATCACAATATTATTAAAAACTTCGATACAATGTTAATGATACTTTAATTCACTCTGGACAAACTTCATGTTTAGTGAAAATAATTTTGAATATAATCAACCGCCAGTGTTTGGCAGCTGTCACCCGGATAACGAAGTGCCGGATAACGAAGGGTTGAGTGTAATTAAACGTGAAAATTGTCAACAAAATTTGACGCCCGATTGAAAAAGAGCCGATTGAGTGAGAGTCTACTGTAGTGTGTAGAGGACATATGATTAAAATAAAAATAAGCGACATTTATAGACTGATTTTATTGGCTTACTTAATATCCTTAATATTTAAGTATTTTGGCATTTATATCCCATTGTTTTTTTTTATTTTAAATTTTACAAATGTTTAAAGATTTTGGAAATGTCTAAAGAAAAATAGGATTTGTCATCGGACATCTGAGACGAATGTCCATAGTGTGTTATTGGGTATTGTGTCAGAAAAATGCTCAAAAAACTCGGGCAGCAGCGCTAAATCATGGCGGATTGACGTTGAAAGTGCAAAGCTCGAAAGAATCAAACATGTTTTTCCTCTAGTTTTGTGGCTAAAATTGCACTAAATTGCATGTAAATGTGAAGAAATTGTGGTGAACAATGTGGCCGACAACAGTGGATATGACACGAGATGAATGCCGGAGTCGTTTGAGGCATTTGGGTGAGTAAAAAAAAGTGTTGGGGGCTTTTGTACCACAGAGCAAAACAAGCTGAAAGATTTTTTGGAGGCAATTCTTGTTTGTGTGTTTTCAAAACAAATCCTTTTTGCCTCTTGTCCATATGTTGGGGGCATGTAGAACTGGATGCATACTCGAGTGTTGTGAGTACCTTCCGGGCACAGGGGCATCTGACAGACAAGAAGCTGGGTGTATTGAAGGATTTGCAAGCAATTCTGCACATTTCTGCTGATAGGCATCGCTGCGAAGTGCGAAGAGTGGCTTACGATGAAGAATTAAATACGGTGGCCACGAAGATTTATGGGCAAAATACAGCCCATGAATGGAGCAAGGAGGGACGAAGGACATTTCCCTTTTTTCCCAGGGATACCATACATACGGCTTTGATGCCAGCGGCTGATGCTGCTGCTGAAGAGGGAGCTAGACAAAATTCAACGCTGCCATATCCATCGGACACCGAGAGGATGCACAAACCCCTGGAACAGACGGGCACCGTGCCAGTGGTTACTGAGAATGAGGTAAGTGTTTTTGAAAGAGTGAATTTTTTTTTGCGGTTTGTTGAAGGGATTAAATTGAAAAATCTGTGCAGTTGGTGTCAAAGACAGCAGCTCGTAAGGATGTCAAGCGATCTTTGGTGTCACTGGAAACTAGTCCAGTGGCCAAAAGGCGCATCGTTCAGGCACCTCTTGGCACAAAAGGTAAAGAAATAGTGGAAGTACGTCGAGAAATGCCCGATAAGAAAAATCCCAAGAGATTGAAAAATCTCAAGTGGACCTCCCCGAAGAAATCTCCCATGTCTGACAGCGAGAAGAGCAATTTGGCCAGTCGGATTATGCATTCGTACGCCAGTCCAGCGCCAATTCCTGCCACTCTCAAACGAAGTGTCAGTGAGATAAAGAGCCCCATTGAGGAGGGTGGTGGTGGAAGGGTGCAGCTGATGCCCCAAATAGCCACATCGAAAAAGGACATCACGACGAATCTGACAAAACTCAGCCAATTGGGAACGTCCGGGAAGGCTGTTGTGAAGAAAGTTGAGAATCCGGGAGAACTACTGAAGAATTGGGGAGAGGAAGAACGTGCCCCAAGAATACCCATCACAGTCCAGGGAGCTGTGAAGAAAGTCAATCTCACGAGCAATTCACTGGCTACACTGATTACAGCCAATGGTGGAAATATTATCAAAAAGATCCCATCGACAATCACAAATGTCCTGCAGAGTCCGGGAATTGTCAAATCAATCACACCGAGTGTCATTACGACGGCATCGGGGCAGGTGGTGAAGCCCAAAGTGAAAATAATCAGTCAGCAAATTACTCCAGCTCCACTGACACCCGGAACACAAGTTAAAATCCCCGCTGGATTGCACCTGAAGACCCTACAGGGGCGTCCGGATAACATTAAAATTGTCACTGGGCCATCGGGTAAAATGGTCCTAAAAGCTGTCAATGATCCGGCGGTAAAAGCTAAAGTGGCACCACTGAAGAACCTTCAGACAGTGGTTTTACCACCAAAAACCACCACAATAGCATCTCCAGTCACCAGCAATAATGTCCTGAAGATCATCAAGGAGCCACCGAAGATGTTCACGGTGGAACCACTGGAGAATAATGTAGTGGTGCTGGATATACAGCCGGAACAGGGTGTGCAGGAAGAAGAGGGTCTCAGTTATGCCAGTCAAATCACCGAAGACACTCCAGTGGATATCCTACCGGCCAGTGAGGATGTTCTGGATGCCAGAGCCAATCTCAGGACAATTCGTGTGCCAAAGCGACCCCAAAAGGTGGTGACAACGGACTGGGAGGAGGAACTCGACACCCAGACCAATCACATTAGGACAAGGCACAAAAGTGGCGGGGAGGAAGATGAGGTGGAATATACATATCTACCGGAGGGCATTGAGGAGGATTGTGAGCAAATTGAGGAGGATGAAGTGACACTGGAGGATAGCTCAATGGATATGGTGGATGATGCCATTGTTGAGGAGGATTATCATGAGAATGGGCAGGAGGACATTGAGGACGAGACAGAGGAGGAGCATCTTGTACAAGCAGAAGACGTTAATGGAGGACCCACACCAAAAATCTCCATTGAGACTCTCATCACAGCTGGACAAATTTTAGGTAAGTTCTAATTTACAGTTCTACACTGAGAGTGAGAGAAATCCGAAAAAGTCAAAATAACATTCCGGAAATGTTAATTTTACCCTGCAGTATTGATCAAAAATCGGTGTAAATATTACCCTTTTTAGGTGTATTAGGGGTTAAAGCTACCCTTTTCCATGTTACTTTTACCCTTAAAAAGGTGTAAAATAACATTAAAAAAATGTTGATATACTTTTACACCTAAAAAGTGTTAAAGTTATCAAGTAAGTGTCAATGTACCCGAAATGTAGGCGATTTTTTGCAGCAGTTTTTGTTTTCGAAATGAAAATGAAATAATGTCATTATATAGATGGACAACAATTGCCTTGAACCCAAGACGTTTGTAGGATTTTTACCTGGGACTTTTTAGAGAATTTTGTAATAAAAGAATTCTTGGGCCCATAGAACATTCAAAGTTTGATACTCCAACAGGTTCAATACCCAGCGAGCACAGTTAGCAGAATAAAATAGGATTTTCAGCATTTTTTTGCTGAATCGGTCTGCTGGCCAATCAGCAGCTCTCGAACAAAAAGTGCTAAGCAAATACATAAAAATGGCACTGTTTAGCGCTCGCAGTGGATGATGGCAGAACTAAATACTGCCGGTAGATGGCGCCAGGAAGCATTTAGCAGCAAATTTTCTCTTTCATTTTTTTCTTTTTCTCTCAAAATGTCAAAATGGACTTGGAATTTCCCCTGAAATTATTTATCAACTTAGGGGATATTATAATCACGATTTTTATTACTTATATTATTATAGGAATTATGCTGCGGTATGCTGCCTATAGAGAATGGTCAAATAAGAGTATTAAACATACTCCCGACCAGAAATGTTGCATTTTTTAGTGAATTGCGTCATTATTTTCCCGAGAAAAAAAATATTTTTTTCTGAGCAAATATTCAGTCGGGGGTTATAAAATTATTCATTATTTATGAAAAATATGTTTTTTCTTTTGCAAAAAGCATATTTTCCACAATTTTCGCAATTAAATATTGGCATCTTTCCTGGAACAGCCATTGATGTATTATACTCACAGTCGGTCACAACTATTGTAATTGATCTTGAAACAGGATTTTTCTACTTTTTTAACTTTTTTATGGTAAATAAAGTTGCAGATGCATTTAAAAAAATCCATTTAAAAGTTGTGACTCCCCTACTTAACTCTTTCGCCTCTTTTGGGACTCTGAGTACACAAAGCAGGATATGAATACTTTGTGGAAAACAATGTTTTTTTTTAATTATTCAGAACTGATAAAAATCCTATTCTTGTGAATGATTACAAACTATAAGGATGTCTAAATGTAAAATATTTTTTTGTAGGACCGCAATTAATTTCTGAGCAAAGATATTTTTGATTTAAAAAAAAAGTGAAATTGGCTTACAGTATATGCTGCGGTCCGGAAAGAGTTAATGAGTTCAATAATGCCTTTAAAAATACTACAAAAAAATTTCTATGGATACTACAAAATAAAATATAATTGTTTTATCACAATTTAAGTTGAAAAATTTACATTAAAGCGTTTTTGTTTGTTGCGGCAAATGCGGAAAATATATATTTTTTTATGTTATAAAATGTTTTATATTTTACAAGTGAAATAAATGTATGATCCGTGCACGATGCATATGCATAATGTATATGCTGCACTTTTCTATTTATAAATTTTCGATTATAAATTTTCTAAAGCGCATTTTTACGCAAAAAACTACTTTTATTATCGTGGTAAAATAACAAACCAACAATTATCGTTTTTTTTAATACTGTACGTATTCTTTTTTAAATGAAAAATTTATTCAATTTGATGATTCATTTTTTAAATTAAAATGATATGCATTTATATTTTTTAGAAGAGAGTTTTTAAATACCTTTAAAGTCAGGAAAATATGTTAATTTGTTGGAAATCATTTCAAACAATTTTGAGTAGACCGTGTATACCATTAAATTAAAATTATAGAGGCTCTAAATTCTATATATTCTTGATCTTCTTGGTATTTCCATTAGGTTCCGAAGTTTTTTCAATATTTCTGGAATTTAGAATTCATTAAATATCAAAATATCTTGAGAATTCCAAAGAATTTCTTGGATTATTAATTTTCTAAAATCACAGCGGACAAGAATTCTTGGCAATGCAATTTTAATTTAGGTGTAGTATATTTTTTTATAAATGAATTCACAATATTTTTTGATAAAATTAGACAAAAAATTAAATTTATTGGTCGGAAAAGGTTTAAGAATACATATTATTCAAAATATATTATAAATATGATTTTTTAAAATTTTTGTGAATTTTAAATTTTTTGCTTTATTTTTTAATGTCAAATGTGGTTATTGTAAGAATCATAAAATTGTAATAATGGAAAAGGTTAACCTTAGCTTCTACTCAACTCAGCAAAGACAAAAACCAAGTGCATTAAAGTCTCTCACTCGATTGGGGAAAATGAATAACTTTGACTAATTGCCACTGCGATCGCTAGTGTAACTTCGAGGTCAGCAGAGCTCAGCTGAAAAAATATATGTTTTCAGCTGATTTGAAAAAGCTTAGCATTTGGTGCTCGCTGGGTAGTGTCTTGGCTAAAAGGTAAACGGAAATCCCTATAGCCACCAACGGCCGCAGCGATTTCACTGGATTTTCAGCAACCTTTTCTGCCATGTTCGCTGATTTTACCGCTAAAAATCCGCGTGGAATTCCCTGGATTTTTTACTGCTCAAAATCCGCGTAAGCTTCCGAGATGGAATTTGACGCTAAATTTCTTCCTAGTGTTCCATCACTGAGAAAAAAATGGGGGTGCGATTAACTTTTTTTCCTTATAATTTTAATACTTTTTAGGTGTAAAAATATATCAACATTTATTAGTGTTAATTTTACACCTTTTTAAGGGTGAAATTAACATGAAAAAGGGTAAGTTTAACTCCTAGTGCACCTAAAAAGCATAATATTTACACTGATTTCAGATCAATAATGCAGGGTAAAATAAACATTTCAGGAATATTATTTTAATTTTTTCGGATTTCTCTCAGTGATGGACTTTTGCGGAACTCTGTATAGGACCATCTAATAAGAAATGTCCGCGAGTTTCCATAGACTTTTCTCTGACGAATATTTCCACGGCTTTTCCTATGGATTATTAGCGTATAATCGGCAGTCAGCGCTTTAAAAATTCGGAAAAAATCCTCTTTATTTCCACGAAATTCTCCGTGGAAATTTCCATTCAACGGCCTTAGAGGCTTCCGTGGTTTAATATTACGGAATTCCACGACTTTTCCAGTGGATTTTTTAAAATATTTTTCTTCAAAATGATTCCTAAAATTGATTAAAAATGGCGTGGAATTTTCATAGAGAATTTCCACAAAGAAAACATCCACAAATAAATGGACTATAAGTGCCAATTGGCAACTTGGAACTTGGAGAGTATTCATCTATCAAACGAACACTCAGTTGTTCTACTCTTAGTTAAAAATATTGCTACCATATCGTTCATTTGAGTATGTATAGCTCGCAAGAATTATAGCGTTAGGGCGAAAATAATTGCGGTTTTTTCGCGTTTACCTCTTATAGGGTAAGAGCTCATAATTTTGCCCAGTCTGCTTATAAGCATCGAAGTTCCAAGTTTGAAGTGCGATATTTTCGATACTAATTGACTTTATTTGTTACTCTCTTTTCAGAAGGGTTGTTTACAAACTTAGCAAGTTATTTATCGTCTTATTTTTACTAAAATTAGTTTTAATACGTTTAAAAATGAATTGATATGTAGAGGCAAATTTGGCTCTTATTTTGGACAACTTGATTATTAATTTGGACAACTTGGCTGTAAATTTGGACAGCTAATCCGCCTCAAGAGGATGCCCATTGTTCTTCATTTCATGAACCAATTTTGCCAAGTCCTCTTCCTGGTCATGTAAGAAAAACGTAGAATGTCACAAGAAGCCCGGAAGCTTCCCATATCATTCATTAAAGTGAGTTGACTTCGGTACTCCAAGTACGTGCGGATTCGCTCATTCCCTGGCCTTTCCGGGAGCCTTTTTTGCTCCTTTTTTCACCAGGCATTTGTTCAACCTAGTCTAGTCATTCCAAAAGCTGAGACTTCACGAAATTTCGTGAGAAAAACATCTGGCCAAAATAAGGAGTATCACCTCACTGGTAAATGTCTTAAAAAATTTCCCATTTTTCACACGAAAAATCTAATTCACAAGGCAAATCTCACTTCAGGTCAAATGTACAAATCACTATTAACGTGAATCAACACAATATTCAATGAATATTCAATAATATCACTCAAAAAAAGCGGAGAAACATTGTTAGTACTTCACCACAGCTAAATAATGACCAGCGCACAATAACTTTTGTTTTGTAAACATGTTTTCAAAATGTCTATGAGAGCAAGATGACTAGATCTAGATCTCACTCACTCTTTTTGAAATGTCAAAAACATGTTTACTAAACAAAAATTATTCTGCGTTAGGCATTGACTGAAGTAAACACAAAGTTCTGTCATATTTCTCGTAAGGAATTGCTCACACTGAATTTTCAACAAAGCAATTTTAACTCAAATCATATTCAAAATTTAACGTATTTAGTGTTAAAATCTTCCAAAAAGAACAAATATTTAGATAGAATTCATTATTCATCAAATATTGGAATAAAAATCCATCATTTTAATCAATTTATTTTTAGCGTCCAATTTTATCCTCAAAGTGTCAAAAATAAGAAACTGGACAAAATTATGAGCCTTTCCCCCATATATATTGTTAAATGATGAATATGATGAACAAGAGTGGTACAGGTCCAGGCTTCCCAATCAGTATTGTATATAAGCCTATGGCATGAATAAATCAGTTTAGTCTATCCCGAAACCTCGTCTTGTACATTAACCTCCAGGGAAAATATACTCGGAATATTCAATGGAAATTTTGTTTCAATGGAATGCTCTTAGATAATTCCAAGAAAATACTTCGGATTTCTTTTTCAAGGAAATCCACGCGAAAAGAAGCTAACTCCGCAGAATGCCAAGCGAAATATTAGCGTTTATTTCCCCGGAAACTCACGCAGAAAAATAGGAGGAAAATTCCATGGATTTTTCTGTTACTGTGAAGCTTTGCGGCCGATCGGCTAAAGGGAGATATTCATAGAACGTCGTTTCTGTCTTAAATTGCTCCGGCACAGCTTTTAGATCAGGAAAAAATTCATGAAGTCAAAATTCGGATCTCTTTTTCTCACATGTTTTGCATGTATCTCATTCTCTCGCACTCTTCTTCTCTTAATATTCACTCCAAATTCAATTTAGATCATTCGGATTTGGTATGCGAAAGAATGAGATAATCATATGCAAAACATGTGATGGAGACAGGGTTCCGAATTTCAACTTCCTGAAATTTTTCTGATCTAAAGGGTGTGTCGGAGCTAAAGAATTTATATCCAATTTCGATTATTGTATATTCGGCACACATTTTACAGTCGAGTTCCTCAAATTTGAACGACGGTTTAGTTCAAAATGTTAAATTTGAGGTTATGTGGAGAAAGTTTTGCGTGGAGTATGAATTAGAACCATTTTTATTTGGTCTTTTCTCAATATTATCGTATTTTAACTTTCCACAACAGAGTAACACAAAAGAGTAACTTCCACAACAAATTCCATTTATTTCACAATAAATTACATTGATATTCTCTAAAGTTATTTATCTTAATTTAGGGAAAGTGAACTCCATATGAATTCCGTTACGTTTTTGAAAATATTGTTCAAAATTTGAGGAGTGAGAAATGTCATCTATACCACCCAAATGTTCAAATTTGAGGAACTGTATATCAGGAAAATTGTTTTTTTTTTAATATATTTCTGTCTCATTTTTTCTTACTCAAAATTCGAGTGACTCAAATTGAATTTGTTGTGATGTTTAAAAGAAGAGGAAGATGAGTGCGCAAGAATGGAATAGCAATAGATGGAAAATGTATCAGAAAGAATGAGATGTGAATTTTGATTTCATAAAGTTTTCCTGATCTAAAATGTGTGCTATGGGCATAATGGGAGTATATTTTGATAAAAATAAAAACAACAAAAATGAATTCTCTCAGTAAGACAAAATAACCTAATTCAGAACAACTTTATATTGAGGCCTTAAAGAGGGTTAAAAAAGGTAATTATCTTATGCCACTTACCTGTAATGTAGATAAATTTCTAGCAGTAGAGGCAAAAAAAGGCACTCTACACGAAGATTCCTGAAGCGACTTTCATCCGGTTTTGTCATAAATACATCCCAAGTTCAGATTTTCTGCAAGATTTCGGGAGAACTTAGCGAATTCTTCATGTTAGTTGAGCCTCATCTACAACGTTTATCATTTTATATTTTTATTCCATTTCTTTGTCAGAAATAATTTGGATCGCGATCAAATAAATTAAGTGGGAACAATGTTTCAAAGACTACCCGATTGACTACAAAATTATCTATTTTTTTTTTTTTTTGAATAGAGGTAGGGTAAGTGAGCCAAATTTCGGCATAGTTGCATGCAAGCGTCAAAGTCTCAAGTTTGAAATATAATATTTTAAATTCAAATTGATTTTTTTTATTCTTTCTTTTGTAAGAGTGCTGCTTGGAACCTTGTAAAGAGTTTACCGTCTTTATTTACTCTAAAATCATTTTTAATTATATTTTAAAATGAATAAAAATATAGACATAGCTTTGGTGCCCTATTTCGGCCACCTTCATTCTCATAGTTCCTTGCCCTTCGGGAATTCTTCTAATAACTTTTTCACGTCATCTCGTTTGTTGAAGCTACATTTTTAGTTATTCTTTTTCATTGTATAATCTCTAGAGTATAAACTAAAAATTCATGGAAATTCGAGGAACAAAAAAGGTGGCCGAAATTGCAAGCTGGCCGGAATTTGGAACATTTACTCTAAACGTGCTACTATGGACAATTCAAGCTTCAAACAATTACTTCTATGAAGTATTTTAAATTAATTTGGTCTAATATAATATTATATTAATAGCTAGTCCAATAAATAACTCAAATTTCCAGAAAAGGGCTATCTGTGAAATTTATTAAAAACATAGAAAATGACCAGTGATAAGTCCAGATAAGCTTATGGTAGTTGAGATTCTTTACAGTCAACTTCGGAGTGCTTGGAACTCGGGGTGTTTGCAACTCGGAATTCGTGAAAATTCGATCGTGAATTGAATTTTGGGGGTAAAGAATCGCGTCGTGCAAATGGTTCCTCCCCATCTAAATGGATAAAATTGGCTCGACGCGATTCTTTACCCCGAAAATTCAATTCACAATCGAATTTTCACGCATTTCGAGTTGCAAATACCCCGAGTTGCACGCATTTCGAGGTCGCCTGTAAAGAATCTCAGCTACCATAAGCTTATCTGGGCTTATCACTGGCTTTTTTTGTTTTTTTTGATTTGTAATAGTTCTGGAAATGAGAAAACTTAAAAATTTATGGAATTTACAGAAACAATAAAAGTGTCCGATACTAAAAGCTGACTGAATTTTTGCACATAAAGAAAAGATTTTAAAAATAAAGGTAAAACCGTGTTTCGTAGAAAATAGAAAACGACGTTTTCGTAGAAAGGGTTAAAACAAAAAGTTGTAATTCAAAAACATCATTAGAGTAATCAGAGTAAGATAAGAGTTTAATCTGGCGATTGTGAATTATCTCTCCATCAGTAATTATCTGCCAAGTTATTTGGGGAGTTTATTAGTTAATTTTTTTTTTTCAAATTGATTAAGAAGCCCAAAGTCTATTCCTAGACTCTTTATCACGCTCATGGACAATGATAGACCCTACTTAAATTATATTAACTTCGTCCCAAATGTTTCGTGATCTTTAGACTGAAGTTCAATTCTTCACGACAAACAAATCCAATGAAAACTGTGTTTCTAGTGTCAAAGGGCAAAATTATGAATTTTTATCGCTTTTCTCTTGTGGAGAGCGTAAAGTGTCTCGGATAAGGGGAAAACGGTGCTTTGTACGAGATAATTGGTGCTGTTCATTGCTAAATTTCTATTCAAATCAGAAAATCGCCTAAGAGAATAGGAAGTTTTCTCTACTTTCACTCGTGAATTTGACAGAAACTTTTATCACTAATTTCCTCTTTCTTTTTTTTGCAGAATCTAATGAAATTGCAATGAGGGAGCAGGAGTGCAGTGGCATAAAATAGAATTATCATCATTTTCATGCGAGGTAAATTGGAAAATACAAAAAAAAAAAAACAAAAACTTTGCTCATGTGAATAAATTCAACATCAAACAACAACCCCCCCTAAAACAAATTCATCCCTTTAGTAATATAGAAGACATTTTAAGAAGCGCAAATTTGTTTCATAAAAATATGAATAATATTTCAAATAACTATGAATGTTTTATCAAGTAAAAGAAAATTGAATATGTTGCTATGAGAATTTCTCCTAACAAAAATTTTATTATACTTTACCTTTTTTTTGTTTCACGTGAAATTTTTATCTGTACAAAAAAAAAGAATTGTAATGAAGTTGGAGAAAAGAATTTTGAGATATTAGAAAGTGTATATAATGACTGTAGAAAGTTGAATTTTTGTCTGCTTTCCTCAAATTGATGAAGAAAAAAAAATTGTATCTTTTTATCGTGTAAGGTTTTTCTTTTATTCATTTGCTATTTTCTTTTTTTTCAAATGGATTATTTTCTTGCAAAATTTCTACATAAAAGGAAAAGAATATACAAAGGTGAGAATGATCAAGAAAAAAGTGTAGAAAATTGGCAAATTTCGCAGTGACCAAAAGTCACGTGTGTCTCAAAGAAGTTTTTGAGCAAAGGAAGATTTTACCCTGTTGGAAGATTTTTTTTCTTTTTTTTTAAATGCTCAGCATTGGAATTGCAACAAAAAGTGCACGAGATATCAGATGATGCTTCACTTTGTGACAGCATGAATGGACTCTGCAAGATACTGGACATTCTTTGAATTCACTCCAGACATTGAGATACGTCCATCCTTGGTCAAATAGACACTGTAGTCCTTGATAATTCGCTCACACTGTGCCTGATCCATTCCCGTAAAGCAAAACATTCCAATTTGATCAGTG
>NW_026604626.1:0-18981 GCF_024763615.1 Phlebotomus papatasi
CATCATGATCCCACCCTTGGGAGTTTTTTTTTAATTTTTTAAAAATGCCAAAATCTGCTCTAGAAACCGCAATTCTTAAAATTTCTCAATGAAAATCACATTAGAATACTTCAAATAATTCTAACAATCAATTAATATCTTTAGTTGAATTTTTTCTTGGAAAAATTCCCATTAAAAATCATCATGATCCCACCCTTGGGAGTTTTTTTTTAATTTTTTAAAAATGCCAAAATCTGCTCTAGAAACCGCAATTCTTAAAATTTCTCAATGAAAATCACATTAGAATACTTCAAATAATTCTAACAATCAATTAATATCTTTAGTTGAATTTTTTCTTGGAAAAATTCCCATTAAAAATCATCATGATCCCACCCTTGGGAGTTTTTTTTTAATTTTTTAAAAATGCCAAAATCTGCTCTAGAAACCGCAATTCTTAAAATTTCTCAATGAAAATCACATTAGAATACTTCAAATAATTCTAACAATCAATTAATATCTTTAGTTGAATTTTTTCTTGGAAAAATTCCCATTAAAAATCATCATGATCCCACCCTTGGGAGTTTTTTTTTAATTTTTTAAAAATGCCAAAATCTGCTCTAGAAACCGCAATTCTTAAAATTTCTCAATGAAAATCACATTAGAATACTTCAAATAATTCTAACAATCAATTAATATCTTTAGTTGAATTTTTTCTTGGAAAAATTCCCATTAAAAATCATCATGATCCCACCCTTGGGAGTTTCTTTTTAATTTTTTAAAAATGCCAAAATCTGCTCTAGAAACCGCAATTCTTAAAATTTCTCAATGAAAATCACATTAGAATACTTCAAATAATTCTAACAATCAATTAATATCTTTAGTTGAATTTTTTCTTGGAAAAATTCCCATTAAAAATCATCATGATCCCACCCTTGGGAGTTTTTTTTTAATTTTTTAAAAATGCCAAAATCTGCTCTAGAAACCGCAATTCTTAAAATTTCTCAATGAAAATCACATTAGAATACTTCAAATAATTCTAACAATCAATTAATATCTTTAGTTGAATTTTTTCTTGGAAAAATTCCCATTAAAAATCATCATGATCCCACCCTTGGGAGTTTTTTTTTTAATTTTTTAAAAATGCCAAAATCTGCTCTAGAAACCGCAATTCTTAAAATTTCTCAATGAAAATCACATTAGAATACTTCAAATAATTCTAACAATCAATTAATATCTTTAGTTGAATTTTTTCTTGGAAAAATTCCCATTAAAAATCATCATGATCCCACCCTTGGGAGTTTTTTTTTAATTTTTTAAAAATGCCAAAATCTGCTCTAGAAACCGCAATTCTTAAAATTTCTCAATGAAAATCACATTAGAATACTTCAAATAATTCTAACAATCAATTAATATCTTTAGTTGAATTTTTTCTTGGAAAAATTCCCATTAAAAATCATCATGATCCCACCCTTGGGAGTTTTTTTTTAATTTTTTAAAAATGCCAAAATCTGCTCTAGAAACCGCAATTCTTAAAATTTCTCAATGAAAATCACATTAGAATACTTCAAATAATTCTAACAATCAATTAATATCTTTAGTTGAATTTTTTCTTGGAAAAATTCCCATTAAAAATCATCATGATCCCACCCTTGGGAGTTTTTTTTTAATTTTTTAAAAATGCCAAAATCTGCTCTAGAAACCGCAATTCTTAAAATTTCTCAATGAAAATCACATTAGAATACTTCAAATAATTCTAACAATCAATTAATATCTTTAGTTGAATTTTTTCTTGGAAAAATTCCCATTAAAAATCATCATGATCCCACCCTTGGGAGTTTTTTTTTAATTTTTTAAAAATGCCAAAATCTGCTCTAGAAACCGCAATTCTTAAAATTTCTCAATGAAAATCACATTAGAATACTTCAAATAATTCTAACAATCAATTAATATCTTTAGTTGAATTTTTTCTTGGAAAAATTCCCATTAAAAATCATCATGATCCCACCCTTGGGAGTTTTTTTTTAATTTTTTAAAAATGCCAAAATCTGCTCTAGAAACCGCAATTCTTAAAATTTCTCAATGAAAATCACATTAGAATACTTCAAATAATTCTAACAATCAATTAATATCTTTAGTTGAATTTTTTCTTGGAAAAATTCCCATTAAAAATCATCATGATCCCACCCTTGGGAGTTTTTTTTTAATTTTTTAAAAATGCCAAAATCTGCTCTAGAAACCGCAATTCTTAAAATTTCTCAATGAAAATCACATTAGAATACTTCAAATAATTCTAACAATCAATTAATATCTTTAGTTGAATTTTTTCTTGGAAAAATTCCCATTAAAAATCATCATGATCCCACCCTTGGGAGTTTTTTTTTAATTTTTTAAAAATGCCAAAATCTGCTCTAGAAACCGCAATTCTTAAAATTTCTCAATGAAAATCACATTAGAATACTTCAAATAATTCTAACAATCAATTAATATCTTTAGTTGAATTTTTTCTTGGAAAAATTCCCATTAAAAATCATCATGATCCCACCCTTGGGAGTTTTTTTTTAATTTTTTAAAAATGCCAAAATCTGCTCTAGAAACCGCAATTCTTAAAATTTCTCAATGAAAATCACATTAGAATACTTCAAATAATTCTAACAATCAATTAATATCTTTAGTTGAATTTTTTCTTGGAAAAATTCCCATTAAAAATCATCATGATCCCACCCTTGGGAGTTTTTTTTTAATTTTTTAAAAATGCCAAAATCTGCTCTAGAAACCGCAATTCTTAAAATTTCTCAATGAAAATCACATTAGAATACTTCAAATAATTCTAACAATCAATTAATATCTTTAGTTGAATTTTTTCTTGGAAAAATTCCCATTAAAAATCATCATGATCCCACCCTTGGGAGTTTTTTTTTAATTTTTTAAAAATGCCAAAATCTGCTCTAGAAACCGCAATTCTTAAAATTTCTCAATGAAAATCACATTAGAATACTTCAAATAATTCTAACAATCAATTAATATCTTTAGTTGAATTTTTTCTTGGAAAAATTCCCATTAAAAATCATCATGATCCCACCCTTGGGAGTTTTTTTTTAATTTTTTAAAAATGCCAAAATCTGCTCTAGAAACCGCAATTCTTAAAATTTCTCAATGAAAATCACATTAGAATACTTCAAATAATTCTAACAATCAATTAATATCTTTAGTTGAATTTTTTCTTGGAAAAATTCCCATTAAAAATCATCATGATCCCACCCTTGGGAGTTTTTTTTTAATTTTTTAAAAATGCCAAAATCTGCTCTAGAAACCGCAATTCTTAAAATTTCTCAATGAAAATCACATTAGAATACTTCAAATAATTCTAACAATCAATTAATATCTTTAGTTGAATTTTTTCTTGGAAAAATTCCCATTAAAAATCATCATGATCCCACCCTTGGGAGTTTTTTTTTAATTTTTTAAAAATGCCAAAATCTGCTCTAGAAACCGCAATTCTTAAAATTTCTCAATGAAAATCACATTAGAATACTTCAAATAATTCTAACAATCAATTAATATCTTTAGTTGAATTTTTTCTTGGAAAAATTCCCATTAAAAATCATCATGATCCCACCCTTGGGAGTTTTTTTTTAATTTTTTAAAAATGCCAAAATCTGCTCTAGAAACCGCAATTCTTAAAATTTCTCAATGAAAATCACATTAGAATACTTCAAATAATTCTAACAATCAATTAATATCTTTAGTTGAATTTTTTCTTGGAAAAATTCCCATTAAAAATCATTATGATCCCACCCTTGGGAGTTTTTTTTTAATTTTTTAAAAATGCCAAAATCTGCTCTAGAAACCGCAATTCTTAAAATTTCTCAATGAAAATCACATTAGAATACTTCAAATAATTCTAACAATCAATTAATATCTTTAGTTGAATTTTTTCTTGGAAAAATTCCCATTAAAAATCATCATGATCCCACCCTTGGGAGTTTTTTTTTAATTTTTTAAAAATGCCAAAATCTGCTCTAGAAACCGCAATTCTTAAAATTTCTCAATGAAAATCACATTAGAATACTTCAAATAATTCTAACAATCAATTAATATCTTTAGTTGAATTTTTTCTTGGAAAAATTCCCATTAAAAATCATCATGATCCCACCCTTGGGAGTTTTTTTTTAATTTTTTAAAAATGCCAAAATCTGCTCTAGAAACCGCAATTCTTAAAATTTCTCAATGAAAATCACATTAGAATACTTCAAATAATTCTAACAATCAATTAATATCTTTAGTTGAATTTTTTCTTGGAAAAATTCCCATTAAAAATCATCATGATCCCACCCTTGGGAGTTTTTTTTTAATTTTTTAAAAATGCCAAAATCTGCTCTAGAAACCGCAATTCTTAAAATTTCTCAATGAAAATCACATTAGAATACTTCAAATAATTCTAACAATCAATTAATATCTTTAGTTGAATTTTTTCTTGGAAAAATTCCCATTAAAAATCATCATGATCCCACCCTTGGGAGTTTTTTTTTAATTTTTTAAAAATGCCAAAATCTGCTCTAGAAACCGCAATTCTTAAAATTTCTCAATGAAAATCACATTAGAATACTTCAAATAATTCTAACAATCAATTAATATCTTTAGTTGAATTTTTTCTTGGAAAAATTCCCATTAAAAATCATCATGATCCCACCCTTGGGAGTTTTTTTTTAATTTTTTAAAAATGCCAAAATCTGCTCTAGAAACCGCAATTCTTAAAATTTCTCAATGAAAATCACATTAGAATACTTCAAATAATTCTAACAATCAATTAATATCTTTAGTTGAATTTTTTCTTGGAAAAATTCCCATTAAAAATCATCATGATCCCACCCTTGGGAGTTTTTTTTTAATTTTTTAAAAATGCCAAAATCTGCTCTAGAAACCGCAATTCTTAAAATTTCTCAATGAAAATCACATTAGAATACTTCAAATAATTCTAACAATCAATTAATATCTTTAGTTGAATTTTTTCTTGGAAAAATTCCCATTAAAAATCATTATGATCCCACCCTTGGGAGTTTTTTTTTAATTTTTTTAAATGCCAAAATCTGCTCTAGAAACCGCAATTCTTAAAATTTCTCAATGAAAATCACATTAGAATACTTCAAATAATTCTAACAATCAATTAATATCTTTAGTTGAATTAAAAATCATCATATGATCCCACCCTTGGGAGTTTTTTTTTAATTTTTTAAAAATGCCAAAATCTGCTCTAGAAACCGCAATTCTTAAAATTTCTCAATGAAAATCACATTAGAATACTTCAAATAATTCTAACAATCAATTAATATCTTTAGTTGAATTTTTTCTTGGAAAAATTCCCATTAAAAATCATCATGATCCCACCCTTGGGAGTTTTTTTTTAATTTTTTAAAAATGACAAAATCTGCTCTAGAAACCGCAATTCTTAAAATTTCTCAATGAAAATCACATTAGAATACTTCAAATAATTCTAACAATCAATTAATATCTTTAGTTGAATTTTTTCTTGGAAAAATTCCCATTAAAAATCATCATGATCCCACCCTTGGGAGTTTTTTTTTTAATTTTTTAAAAATGCCAAAATCTGCTCTAGAAACCGCAATTCTTAAAATTTCTCAATGAAAATCACATTAGAATACTTCAAATAATTCTAACAATCAATTAATATCTTTAGTTGAATTTTTTCTTGGAAAAATTCCCATTAAAAATCATCATGATCCCACCCTTGGGAGTTTTTTTTTAATTTTTTAAAAATGCCAAAATCTGCTCTAGAAACCGCAATTCTTAAAATTTCTCAATGAAAATCACATTAGAATACTTCAAATAATTCTAACAATCAATTAATATCTTTAGTTGAATTTTTTCTTGGAAAAATTCCCATTAAAAATCATCATGATCCCACCCTTGGGAGTTTTTTTTTTAATTTTTTAAAAATGCCAAAATCTGCTCTAGAAACCGCAATTCTTAAAATTTCTCAATGAAAATCACATTAGAATACTTCAAATAATTCTAACAATCAATTAATATCTTTAGTTGAATTTTTTCTTGGAAAAATTCCCATTAAAAATCATCATGATCCCACCCTTGGGAGTTTTTTTTTAATTTTTTAAAAATGCCAAAATCTGCTCTAGAAACCGCAATTCTTAAAATTTCTCAATGAAAATCACATTAGAATACTTCAAATAATTCTAACAATCAATTAATATCTTTAGTTGAATTTTTTCTTGGAAAAATTCCCATTAAAAATCATCATGATCCCACCCTTGGGAGTTTTTTTTTTAATTTTTTAAAAATGCCAAAATCTGCTCTAGAAACCGCAATTCTTAAAATTTCTCAATGAAAATCACATTAGAATACTTCAAATAATTCTAACAATCAATTAATATCTTTAGTTGAATTTTTTCTTGGAAAAATTCCCATTAAAAATCATCATGATCCCACCCTTGGGAGTTTTTTTTTAATTTTTTAAAAATGCCAAAATCTGCTCTAGAAACCGCAATTCTTAAAATTTCTCAATGAAAATCACATTAGAATACTTCAAATAATTCTAACAATCAATTAATATCTTTAGTTGAATTTTTTCTTGGAAAAATTCCCATTAAAAATCATCATGATCCCACCCTTGGGAGTTTTTTTTTAATTTTTTAAAAATGCCAAAATCTGCTCTAGAAACCGCAATTCTTAAAATTTCTCAATGAAAATCACATTAGAATACTTCAAATAATTCTAACAATCAATTAATATCTTTAGTTGAATTTTTTCTTGGAAAAATTCCCATTAAAAATCATCATGATCCCACCCTTGGGAGTTTTTTTTTAATTTTTTAAAAATGCCAAAATCTGCTCTAGAAACCGCAATTCTTAAAATTTCTCAATGAAAATCACATTAGAATACTTCAAATAATTCTAACAATCAATTAATATCTTTAGTTGAATTTTTTCTTGGAAAAATTCCCATTAAAAATCATTATGATCCCACCCTTGGGAGTTTTTTTTTTAATTTTTTAAAAATGCCAAAATCTGCTCTAGAAACCGCAATTCTTAAAATTTCTCAATGAAAATCACATTAGAATACTTCAAATAATTCTAACAATCAATTAATATCTTTAGTTGAATTTTTTCTTGGAAAAATTCCCATTAAAAATCATCATGATCCCACCCTTGGGAGTTTTTTTTTAATTTTTTAAAAATGCCAAAATCTGCTCTAGAAACCGCAATTCTTAAAATTTCTCAATGAAAATCACATTAGAATACTTCAAATAATTCTAACAATCAATTAATATCTTTAGTTGAATTTTTTCTTGGAAAAATTCCCATTAAAAATCATCATGATCCCACCCTTGGGAGTTTTTTTTTAATTTTTTAAAAATGCCAAAATCTGCTCTAGAAACCGCAATTCTTAAAATTTCTCAATGAAAATCACATTAGAATACTTCAAATAATTCTAACAATCAATTAATATCTTTAGTTGAATTTTTTCTTGGAAAAATTCCCATTAAAAATCATCATGATCCCACCCTTGGGAGTTTTTTTTTAATTTTTTAAAAATGCCAAAATCTGCTCTAGAAACCGCAATTCTTAAAATTTCTCAATGAAAATCACATTAGAATACTTCAAATAATTCTAACAATCAATTAATATCTTTAGTTGAATTTTTTCTTGGAAAAATTCCCATTAAAAATCATTATGATCCCACCCTTGGGAGTTTTTTTTTAATTTTTTAAAAATGCCAAAATCTGCTCTAGAAACCGCAATTCTTAAAATTTCTCAATGAAAATCACATTAGAATCCTTCAAATAATTCTAACAATCAATTAATATCTTTAGTTGAATTTTTTCTTGGAAAAATTCCCATTAAAAATCATCATGATCCCACCCTTGGGAGTTTCTTATTAATTTTTTTAAAATGCCAAAATCTGCTCTAGAAACCGCAATTCTTAAAATTTCTCAATGAAAATCACATTAGAATACTTCAAATAATTCTAACAATCAATTAATATCTTTAGTTGAATTTTTTCTTGGAAAAATTCCCATTAAAAATCATCATGATCCCACCCTTGGGAGTTTTTTTTTAATTTTTTAAAAATGCCAAAATCTGCTCTAGAAACCGCAATTCTTAAAATTTCTCAATGAAAATCACATTAGAATACTTCAAATAATTCTAACAATCAATTAATATCTTTAGTTGAATTTTTTCTTGGAAAAATTCCCATTAAAAATCATCATGATCCCACCCTTGGGAGTTTCTTTTTAATTTTTTAAAAATGCCAAAATCTGCTCTAGAAACCGCAATTCTTAAAATTTCCCAATGAAAATCACATTAGAATACTTCAAATAATTCTAACAATCAATTAATATCTTTAGTTGAATTTTTTCTTGGAAAAATTCCCATTAAAAATCATCATGATCCTACCCTTGGGAGTTTCTTTTTAATTTTTTAAAAATGCCAAAATCTGCTCTAGAAACCGCAATTCTTAAAATTTCCCAATGAAAATCACATTAGAATACTTCAAATAATTCTAACAATCAATTAATATCTTTAGTTGAATTTTTTCTTGGAAAAATTCCCATTAAAAATCATCATGATCCCACCCTTGGGAGTTTCTTTTTAATTTTTTAAAAATGCCAAAATCTGCTCTAGAAACCGCAATTCTTAAAATTTCCCAATGAAAATCACATTAGAATACTTCAAATAATTCTAACAATCAATTAATATCTTTAGTTGAATTTTTTCTTGGAAAAATTCCCATTAAAAATCATCATGATCCCACCCTTGGGAGTTTCTTTTTAATTTTTTAAAAATGCCAAAATCTGCTCTAGAAACCGCAATTCTTAAAATTTCTCAATGAAAATCACATTAGAATACTTCAAATAATTCTAACAATCAATTAATATCTTTAGTTGAATTTTTTCTTGGAAAAATTCCCATTAAAAATCATTATGATCCCACCCTTGGGAGTTTTTTTTTAATTTTTTAAAAATGCCAAAATCTGCTCTAGAAACCGCAATTCTTAAAATTTCTCAATGAAAATCACATTAGAATACTTCAAATAATTCTAACAATCAATTAATATCTTTAGTTGAATTTTTTCTTGGAAAAATTCCCATTAAAAATCATCATGATCCCACCCTTGGGAGTTTCTTTTTAATTTTTTAAAAATGCCAAAATCTGCTCTAGAAACCGCAATTCTTAAAATTTCTCAATGAAAATCACATTAGAATACTTCAAATAATTCTAACAATCAATTAATATCTTTAGTTGAATTTTTTCTTGGAAAAATTCCCATTAAAAATCATCATGATCCCACCCTTGGGAGTTTTTTTTTAATTTTTTAAAAATGCCAAAATCTGCTCTAGAAACCGCAATTCTTAAAATTTCTCAATGAAAATCACATTAGAATACTTCAAATAATTCTAACAATCAATTAATATCTTTAGTTGAATTTTTTCTTGGAAAAATTCCCATTAAAAATCATCATGATCCCACCCTTGGGAGTTTCTTTTTAATTTTTTAAAAATGCCAAAATCTGCTCTAGAAACCGCAATTCTTAAAATTTCCCAATGAAAATCACATTAGAATACTTCAAATAATTCTAACAATCAATTAATATCTTTAGTTGAATTTTTTCTTGGAAAAATTCCCATTAAAAATCATCATGATCCCACCCTTGGGAGTTTTTTTTTAATTTTTTAAAAATGCCAAAATCTGCTCTAGAAACCGCAATTCTTAAAATTTCCCAATGAAAATCACATTAGAATACTTCAAATAATTCTAACAATCAATTAATATCTTTAGTTGAATTTTTTCTTGGAAAAATTCCCATTAAAAATCATCATGATCCCACCCTTGGGAGTTTTTTTTTAATTTTTTAAAAATGCCAAAATCTGCTCTAGAAACCGCAATTCTTAAAATTTCTCAATGAAAATCACATTAGAATACTTCAAATAATTCTAACAATCAATTAATATCTTTAGTTGAATTTTTTCTTGGAAAAATTCCCATTAAAAATCATCATGATCCCACCCTTGGGAGTTTTTTTTTAATTTTTTAAAAATGCCAAAATCTGCTCTAGAAACCGCAATTCTTAAAATTTCTCAATGAAAATCACATTAGAATACTTCAAATAATTCTAACAATCAATTAATATCTTTAGTTGAATTTTTTCTTGGAAAAATTCCCATTAAAAATCATCATGATCCCACCCTTGGGAGTTTTTTTTTAATTTTTTAAAAATGCCAAAATCTGCTCTAGAAACCGCAATTCTTAAAATTTCTCAATGAAAATCACATTAGAATACTTCAAATAATTCTAACAATCAATTAATATCTTTAGTTGAATTTTTTCTTGGAAAAATTCCCATTAAAAATCATCATGATCCCACCCTTGGGAGTTTTTTTTTAATTTTTTAAAAATGCCAAAATCTGCTCTAGAAACCGCAATTCTTAAAATTTCTCAATGAAAATCACATTAGAATACTTCAAATAATTCTAACAATCAATTAATATCTTTAGTTGAATTTTTTCTTGGAAAAATTCCCATTAAAAATCATCATGATCCCACCCTTGGGAGTTTCTTATTAATTTTTTAAAAATGCCAAAATCTGCTCTAGAAACCGCAATTCTTAAAATTTCTCAATGAAAATCACATTAGAATACTTCAAATAATTCTAACAATCAATTAATATCTTTAGTTGAATTTTTTCTTGGAAAAATTCCCATTAAAAATCATCATGATCCCACCCTTGGGAGTTTTTTTTTAATTTTTTAAAAATGCCAAAATCTGCTCTAGAAACCGCAATTCTTAAAATTTCTCAATGAAAATCACATTAGAATACTTCAAATAATTCTAACAATCAATTAATATCTTTAGTTGAATTTTTTCTTGGAAAAATTCCCATTAAAAATCATCATGATCCCACCCTTGGGAGTTTCTTTTTAATTTTTTAAAAATGCCAAAATCTGCTCTAGAAACCGCAATTCTTAAAATTTCCCAATGAAAATCACATTAGAATACTTCAAATAATTCTAACAATCAATTAATATCTTTAGTTGAATTTTTTCTTGGAAAAATTCCCATTAAAAATCATCATGATCCTACCCTTGGGAGTTTCTTTTTAATTTTTTAAAAATGCCAAAATCTGCTCTAGAAACCGCAATTCTTAAAATTTCCCAATGAAAATCACATTAGAATACTTCAAATAATTCTAACAATCAATTAATATCTTTAGTTGAATTTTTTCTTGGAAAAATTCCCATTAAAAATCATCATGATCCCACCCTTGGGAGTTTCTTTTTAATTTTTTAAAAATGCCAAAATCTGCTCTAGAAACCGCAATTCTTAAAATTTCCTCAATGAAAATCACATTAGAATACTTCAAATAATTCTAACAATCAATTAATATCTTTAGTTGAATTTTTTCTTGGAAAAATTCCCATTAAAAATCATCATGATCCCACCCTTGGGAGTTTCTTTTTAATTTTTTAAAAATGCCAAAATCTGCTCTAGAAACCGCAATTCTTAAAATTTCTCAATGAAAATCACATTAGAATACTTCAAATAATTCTAACAATCAATTAATATCTTTAGTTGAATTTTTTCTTGGAAAAATTCCCATTAAAAATCATTATGATCCCACCCTTGGGAGTTTTTTTTTAATTTTTTAAAAATGCCAAAATCTGCTCTAGAAACCGCAATTCTTAAAATTTCTCAATGAAAATCACATTAGAATACTTCAAATAATTCTAACAATCAATTAATATCTTTAGTTGAATTTTTTCTTGGAAAAATTCCCATTAAAAATCATCATGATCCCACCCTTGGGAGTTTCTTTTTAATTTTTTAAAAATGCCAAAATCTGCTCTAGAAACCGCAATTCTTAAAATTTCTCAATGAAAATCACATTAGAATACTTCAAATAATTCTAACAATCAATTAATATCTTTAGTTGAATTTTTTCTTGGAAAAATTCCCATTAAAAATCATCATGATCCCACCCTTGGGAGTTTTTTTTTAATTTTTTAAAAATGCCAAAATCTGCTCTAGAAACCGCAATTCTTAAAATTTCTCAATGAAAATCACATTAGAATACTTCAAATAATTCTAACAATCAATTAATATCTTTAGTTGAATTTTTTCTTGGAAAAATTCCCATTAAAAATCATCATGATCCCACCCTTGGGAGTTTTTTTTTAATTTTTTAAAAATGCCAAAATCTGCTCTAGAAACCGCAATTCTTAAAATTTCCCAATGAAAATCACATTAGAATACTTCAAATAATTCTAACAATCAATTAATATCTTTAGTTGAATTTTTTCTTGGAAAAATTCCCATTAAAAATCATCATGATCCCACCCTTGGGAGTTTCTTTTTAATTTTTTAAAAATGCCAAAATCTGCTCTAGAAACCGCAATTCTTAAAATTTCCCAATGAAAATCACATTAGAATACTTCAAATAATTCTAACAATCAATTAATATCTTTAGTTGAATTTTTTCTTGGAAAAATTCCCATTAAAAATCATCATGATCCCACCCTTGGGAGTTTCTTTTTAATTTTTTAAAAATGCCAAAATCTGCTCTAGAAACCGCAATTCTTAAAATTTCTCAATGAAAATCACATTAGAATACTTCAAATAATTCTAACAATCAATTAATATCTTTAGTTGAATTTTTTCTTGGAAAAATTCCCATTAAAAATCATCATGATCCCACCCTTGGGAGTTTCTTTTTAATTTTTTAAAAATGCCAAAATCTGCTCTAGAAACCGCAATTCTTAAAATTTCTCAATGAAAATCACATTAGAATACTTCAAATAATTCTAACAATCAATTAATATCTTTAGTTGAATTTTTTCTTGGAAAAATTCCCATTAAAAATCATCATGATCCCACCCTTGGGAGTTTTTTTTTTAATTTTTTAAAAATGCCAAAATCTGCTCTAGAAACCGCAATTCTTAAAATTTCTCAATGAAAATCACATTAGAATACTTCAAATAATTCTAACAATCAATTAATATCTTTAGTTGAATTTTTTCTTGGAAAAATTCCCATTAAAAATCATCATGATCCCACCCTTGGGAGTTTTTTTTTTAATTTTTTAAAAATGCCAAAATCTGCTCTAGAAACCGCAATTCTTAAAATTTCTCAATGAAAATCACATTAGAATACTTCAAATAATTCTAACAATCAATTAATATCTTTAGTTGAATTTTTTCTTGGAAAAATTCCCATTAAAAATCATCATGATCCCACCCTTGGGAGTTTTTTTTTAATTTTTTAAAAATGCCAAAATCTGCTCTAGAAACCGCAATTCTTAAAATTTCTCAATGAAAATCACATTAGAATACTTCAAATAATTCTAACAATCAATTAATATCTTTAGTTGAATTTTTTCTTGGAAAAATTCCCATTAAAAATCATCATGATCCCACCCTTGGGAGTTTTTTTTTAATTTTTTAAAAATGCCAAAATCTGCTCTAGAAACCGCAATTCTTAAAATTTCTCAATGAAAATCACATTAGAATACTTCAAATAATTCTAACAATCAATTAATATCTTTAGTTGAATTTTTTCTTGGAAAAATTCCCATTAAAAATCATCATGATCCCACCCTTGGGAGTTTTTTTTTAATTTTTTAAAAATGCCAAAATCTGCTCTAGAAACCGCAATTCTTAAAATTTCTCAATGAAAATCACATTAGAATACTTCAAATAATTCTAACAATCAATTAATATCTTTAGTTGAATTTTTTCTTGGAAAAATTCCCATTAAAAATCATCATGATCCCACCCTTGGGAGTTTTTTTTTTAATTTTTTAAAAATGCCAAAATCTGCTCTAGAAACCGCAATTCTTAAAATTTCTCAATGAAAATCACATTAGAATACTTCAAATAATTCTAACAATCAATTAATATCTTTAGTTGAATTTTTTCTTGGAAAAATTCCCATTAAAAATCATCATGATCCCACCCTTGGGAGTTTTTTTTTTTAATTTTTTAAAAATGCCAAAATCTGCTCTAGAAACCGCAATTCTTAAAATTTCTCAATGAAAATCACATTAGAATACTTCAAATAATTCTAACAATCAATTAATATCTTTAGTTGAATTTTTTCTTGGAAAAATTCCCATTAAAAATCATCATGATCCCACCCTTGGGAGTTTTTTTTTTAATTTTTTAAAAATGCCAAAATCTGCTCTAGAAACCGCAATTCTTAAAATTTCTCAATGAAAATCACATTAGAATACTTCAAATAATTCTAACAATCAATTAATATCTTTAGTTGAATTTTTTCTTGGAAAAATTCCCATTAAAAATCATCATGATCCCACCCTTGGGAGTTTTTTTTTAATTTTTTAAAAATGCCAAAATCTGCTCTAGAAACCGCAATTCTTAAAATTTCTCAATGAAAATCACATTAGAATACTTCAAATAATTCTAACAATCAATTAATATCTTTAGTTGAATTTTTTCTTGGAAAAATTCCCATTAAAAATCATCATGATCCCACCCTTGGGAGTTTTTTTTTTAATTTTTTAAAAATGCCAAAATCTGCTCTAGAAACCGCAATTCTTAAAATTTCTCAATGAAAATCACATTAGAATACTTCAAATAATTCTAACAATCAATTAATATCTTTAGTTGAATTTTTTCTTGGAAAAATTCCCATTAAAAATCATCATGATCCCACCCTTGGGAGCAATTCTTTTTTTTTTAATGATCCCACCCTTGGGAGTTTTTTTTTTAATTTTTTAAAAATGCCAAAATCTGCTCTAGAAACCGCAATTCTTAAAATTTCTCAATGAAAATCACATTAGAATACTTCAAATAATTCTAACAATCAATTAATATCTTTAGTTGAATTTTTTCTTGGAAAAATTCCCATTAAAAATCATCATGATCCCACCCTTGGGAGTTTTTTTTTAATTTTTTAAAAATGCCAAAATCTGCTCTAGAAACCGCAATTCTTAAAATTTCTCAATGAAAATCACATTAGAATACTTCAAATAATTCTAACAATCAATTAATATCTTTAGTTGAATTTTTTCTTGGAAAAATTCCCATTAAAAATCATCATGATCCCACCCTTGGGAGTTTTTTTTTAATTTTTTAAAAATGCCAAAATCTGCTCTAGAAACCGCAATTCTTAAAATTTCTCAATGAAAATCACATTAGAATACTTCAAATAATTCTAACAATCAATTAATATCTTTAGTTGAATTTTTTCTTGGAAAAATTCCCATTAAAAATCATCATGATCCCACCCTTGGGAGTTTTTTTTTTAATTTTTTAAAAATGCCAAAATCTGCTCTAGAAACCGCAATTCTTAAAATTTCTCAATGAAAATCACATTAGAATACTTCAAATAATTCTAACAATCAATTAATATCTTTAGTTGAATTTTTTCTTGGAAAAATTCCCATTAAAAATCATCATGATCCCACCCTTGGGAGTTTTTTTTTTAATTTTTTAAAAATGCCAAAATCTGCTCTAGAAACCGCAATTCTTAAAATTTCTCAATGAAAATCACATTAGAATACTTCAAATAATTCTAACAATCAATTAATATCTTTAGTTGAATTTTTTCTTGGAAAAATTCCCATTAAAAATCATCATGATCCCACCCTTGGGAGTTTTTTTTTAATTTTTTAAAAATGCCAAAATCTGCTCTAGAAACCGCAATTCTTAAAATTTCTCAATGAAAATCACATTAGAATACTTCAAATAATTCTAACAATCAATTAATATCTTTAGTTGAATTTTTTCTTGGAAAAATTCCCATTAAAAATCATCATGATCCCACCCTTGGGAGTTTTTTTTTTAATTTTTTAAAAATGCCAAAATCTGCTCTAGAAACCGCAATTCTTAAAATTTCTCAATGAAAATCACATTAGAATACTTCAAATAATTCTAACAATCAATTAATATCTTTAGTTGAATTTTTTCTTGGAAAAATTCCCATTAAAAATCATTATGATCCCACCCTTGGGAGTTTTTTTTTAATTTTTTAAAAATGCCAAAATCTGCTCTAGAAACCGCAATTCTTAAAATTTCTCAATGAAAATCACATTAGAATACTTCAAATAATTCTAACAATCAATTAATATCTTTAGTTGAATTTTTTCTTGGAAAAATTCCCATTAAAAATCATCATGATCCCACCCTTGGGAGTTTTTTTTTAATTTTTTAAAAATGCCAAAATCTGCTCTAGAAACCGCAATTCTTAAAATTTCTCAATGAAAATCACATTAGAATACTTCAAATAATTCTAACAATCAATTAATATCTTTAGTTGAATTTTTTCTTGGAAAAATTCCCATTTCATCATGATCCCACCCTTGGGAGTTTTTTTTTTTTTTAAAAATGCCAAAATCTGCTCTAGAAACCGCAATTCTTAAAATTTCTCAATGAAAATCACATTAGAATACTTCAAATAATTCTAACAATCAATTAATATCTTTAGTTGAATTTTTTCTTGGAAAAATTCCCATTAAAAATCATCATGATCCCACCCTTGGGAGTTTTTTTTTAATTTTTTAAAAATGCCAAAATCTGCTCTAGAAACCGCAATTCTTAAAATTTCTCAATGAAAATCACATTAGAATACTTCAAATAATTCTAACAATCAATTAATATCTTTAGTTGAATTTTTTCTTGGAAAAATTCCCATTAAAAATCATCATGATCCCACCCTTGGGAGTTTTTTTTTAATTTTTTAAAAATGCCAAAATCTGCTCTAGAAACCGCAATTCTTAAAATTTCTCAATGAAAATCACATTAGAATACTTCAAATAATTCTAACAATCAATTAATATCTTTAGTTGAATTTTTTCTTGGAAAAATTCCCATTAAAAATCATCATGATCCCACCCTTGGGAGTTTTTTTTTAATTTTTTAAAAATGCCAAAATCTGCTCTAGAAACCGCAATTCTTAAAATTTCTCAATGAAAATCACATTAGAATACTTCAAATAATTCTAACAATCAATTAATATCTTTAGTTGAATTTTTTCTTGGAAAAATTCCCATTAAAAATCATCATGATCCCACCCTTGGGAGTTTTTTTTTAATTTTTTAAAAATGCCAAAATCTGCTCTAGAAACCGCAATTCTTAAAATTTCTCAATGAAAATCACATTAGAATACTTCAAATAATTCTAACAATCAATTAATATCTTTAGTTGAATTTTTTCTTGGAAAAATTCCCATTAAAAATCATCATGATCCCACCCTTGGGAGTTTTTTTTTAATTTTTTAAAAATGCCAAAATCTGCTCTAGAAACCGCAATTCTTAAAATTTCTCAATGAAAATCACATTAGAATACTTCAAATAATTCTAACAATCAATTAATATCTTTAGTTGAATTTTTTCTTGGAAAAATTCCCATTAAAAATCATCATGATCCCACCCTTGGGAGTTTTTTTTTAATTTTTTAAAAATGCCAAAATCTGCTCTAGAAACCGCAATTCTTAAAATTTCTCAATGAAAATCACATTAGAATACTTCAAATAATTCTAACAATCAATTAATATCTTTAGTTGAATTTTTTCTTGGAAAAATTCCCATTAAAAATCATCATGATCCCACCCTTGGGAGTTTTTTTTTAATTTTTTAAAAATGCCAAAATCTGCTCTAGAAACCGCAATTCTTAAAATTTCTCAATGAAAATCACATTAGAATACTTCAAATAATTCTAACAATCAATTAATATCTTTAGTTGAATTTTTTCTTGGAAAAATTCCCATTAAAAAAATGATCCCACCCCCAAAATCTGCTCTAGAAACCGCAAAAAATCAATTCACATGATCCCACCCTTGGGAGAATACTTCAAATAATTCTAACAATCAATTAATATCTTTAGTTTTTTTTTTTAATTTTTTAAAAATGCCAAAATCTGCTCTAGAAACCGCAATTCTTAAAATTTCTCAATGAAAATCACATTAGAATACTTCAAATAATTCTAACAATCAATTAATATCTTTAGTTGAATTTTTTCTTGGAAAAATTCCCATTAAAAATCATCATGATCCCACCCTTGGGAGTTTTTTTTTAATTTTTTAAAAATGCCAAAATCTGCTCTAGAAACCGCAATTCTTAAAATTTCTCAATGAAAATCACATTAGAATACTTCAAATAATTCTAACAATCAATTAATATCTTTAGTTGAATTTTTTCTTGGAAAAATTCCCATTAAAAATCATCATGATCCCACCCTTGGGAGTTTTTTTTTAATTTTTTAAAAATGCCAAAATCTGCTCTAGAAACCGCAATTCTTAAAATTTCTCAATGAAAATCACATTAGAATACTTCAAATAATTCTAACAATCAATTAATATCTTTAGTTGAATTTTTTCTTGGAAAAATTCCCATTAAAAATCATCATGATCCCACCCTTGGGAGTTTTTTTTTAATTTTTTAAAAATGCCAAAATCTGCTCTAGAAACCGCAATTCTTAAAATTTCTCAATGAAAATCACATTAGAATACTTCAAATAATTCTAACAATCAATTAATATCTTTAGTTGAATTTTTTCTTGGAAAAATTCCCATTAAAAATCATCATGATCCCACCCTTGGGAGTTTTTTTTTAATTTTTTAAAAATGCCAAAATCTGCTCTAGAAACCGCAATTCTTAAAATTTCTCAATGAAAATCACATTAGAATACTTCAAATAATTCTAACAATCAATTAATATCTTTAGTTGAATTTTTTCTTGGAAAAATTCCCATTAAAAATCATCATGATCCCACCCTTGGGAGTTTTTTTTTAATTTTTTAAAAATGCCAAAATCTGCTCTAGAAACCGCAATTCTTAAAATTTCTCAATGAAAATCACATTAGAATACTTCAAATAATTCTAACAATCAATTAATATCTTTAGTTGAATTTTTTCTTGGAAAAATTCCCATTAAAAATCATCATGATCCCACCCTTGGGAGTTTTTTTTTAATTTTTTAAAAATGCCAAAATCTGCTCTAGAAACCGCAATT
>NW_026604627.1:0-18846 GCF_024763615.1 Phlebotomus papatasi
TTTTAAGAATTGCGGTTTCTAGAGCAGATTTTGGCATTTTTAAAAAATTAAAAAAAAAACTCCCAAGGGTGGGATCATGATGATTTTTAATGGGAATTTTTCCAAGAAAAAATTCAACTAAAGATATTAATTGATTGTTAGAATTATTTGAAGTATTCTAATGTGATTTTCATTGAGAAATTTTAAGAATTGCGGTTTCTAGAGCAGATTTTGGCATTTTTAAAAAATTAAAAAAAAACTCCCAAGGGTGGGATCATAATGATTTTTAATGGGAATTTTTCCAAGAAAAAATTCAACTAAAGATATTAATTGATTGTTAGAATTATTTGAAGTATTCTAATGTGATTTTCATTGAGAAATTTTAAGAATTGCGGTTTCTAGAGCAGATTTTGGCATTTTTAAAAAATTAAAAAAAAACTCCCAAGGGTGGGATCATGATGATTTTTGTGGGAATTTTTCCAAGAAAAAATTCAACTAAAGATATTAATTGATTGTTAGAATTATTTGAAGTATTCTAATGTGATTTTCATTGAGAAATTTTAAGAATTGCGGTTTCTAGAGCAGATTTTGGCATTTTTAAAAAATTAAAAAAAAACTCCCAAGGGTGGGATCATGATGATTTTTAATGGGAATTTTTCCAAGAAAAAATTCAACTAAAGATATTAATTGATTGTTAGAATTATTTGAAGTATTCTAATGTGATTTTCATTGAGAAATTTTAAGAATTGCGGTTTCTAGAGCAGATTTTGGCATTTTTAAAAAATTAAAAAAAAACTCCCAAGGGTGGGATCATGATGATTTTTAATGGGAATTTTTCCGAGAAAAAATTCAACTAAAGATATTAATTGATTGTTAGAATTATTTGAAGTATTCTAATGTGATTTTCATTGAGAAATTTTAAGAATTGCGGTTTCTAGAGCAGATTTTGGCATTTTTAAAAAATTAAAAAAAAAACTCCCAAGGGTGGGATCATAATGATTTTTAATGGGAATTTTTCCAAGAAAAAATTCAACTAAAGATATTAATTGATTGGTAGAATTATTTGAAGTATTCTAATGTGATTTTCATTGAGAAATTTTAAGAATTGCGGTTTCTAGAGCAGATTTTGGCATTTTTAAAAAATTAAAAAAAAAACTCCCAAGGGTGGGATCATGATGATTTTTAATGGGAATTTTTCCAAGAAAAAATTCAACTAAAGATATTAATTGATTGTTAGAATTATTTGAAGTATTCTAATGTGATTTTCATTGAGAAATTTTAAGAATTGCGGTTTCTAGAGCAGATTTTGGCATTTTTAAAAAATTAAAAAAAAACTCCCAAGGGTGGGATCATAATGATTTTTAATGGGAATTTTTCCAAGAAAAAATTCAACTAAAGATATTAATTGATTGTTAGAATTATTTGAAGTATTCTAATGTGATTTTCATTGAGAAATTTTAAGAATTGCGGTTTCTAGAGCAGATTTTGGCATTTTTAAAAAATTAAAAAAAAAAACTCCCAAGGGTGGGATCATGATGATTTTTAATGGGAATTTTTCCAAGAAAAAATTCAACTAAAGATATTAATTGATTGTTAGAATTATTTGAAGTATTCTAATGTGATTTTCATTGAGAAATTTTAAGAATTGCGGTTTCTAGAGCAGATTTTGGCATTTTTAAAAAATTAAAAAAAAAACTCCCAAGGGTGGGATCATGATGATTTTTAATGGGAATTTTTCCAAGAAAAAATTCAACTAAAGATATTAATTGATTGTTAGAATTATTTGAAGTATTCTAATGTGATTTTCATTGAGAAATTTTAAGAATTGCGGTTTCTAGAGCAGATTTTGGCATTTTTAAAAAATTAAAAAAAAACTCCCAAGGGTGGGATCATGATGATTTTTAATGGGAATTTTTCCAAGAAAAAATTCAACTAAAGATATTAATTGATTGTTAGAATTATTTGAAGTATTCTAATGTGATTTTCATTGAGAAATTTTAAGAATTGCGGTTTCTAGAGCAGATTTTGGCATTTTTAAAAAATTAAAAAAAAACTCCCAAGGGTGGGATCATGATGATTTTTAATGGGAATTTTTCCAAGAAAAAATTCAACTAAAGATATTAATTGATTGTTAGAATTATTTGAAGTATTCTAATGTGATTTTCATTGAGAAATTTTAAGAATTGCGGTTTCTAGAGCAGATTTTGGCATTTTTAAAAAAATAAAAAAAAACTCCCAAGGGTGGAATCATGATGATTTTTAATGGGAATTTTTCCAAGAAAAAATTCAACTAAAGATATTAATTGATTTTTAGAATTATTTGAAGTATTCTAATGTGATTTTCATTGAGAAATTTTAAGAATTGCGGTTTCTAGAGCAGATTTTGGCATTTTTAAAAAAAAAAAAAAACTCCCAAGGGTGGGATCATGATGATTTTTAATGGGAATTTTTCCAAGAAAAAATTCAACTAAAGATATTAATTGATTGTTAGAATTATTTGAAGTATTCTAATGTGATTTTCATTGAGAAATTTTAAGAATTGCGGTTTCTAGAGCAGATTTTGGCATTTATAAAAATTAAAAAAAAAACTCCCAAGGGTGGGATCATGATGATTTTTAATGGGAATTTTTCCAAGAAAAAATTCAACTAAAGATATTAATTGATTGTTAGATTTATTTGAAGTATTCTAATGTGATTTTCATTGAGAAATTTTAAGAATTGCGGTTTCTAGAGCAGATTTTGGCATTTTTAAAAAATTAAAAAAAAACTCCCAAGGGTGGGATCATGATGATTTTTAATGGGAATTTTTCCAAGAAAAAATTCAACTAAAGATATTAATTGATTGTTAGAATTATTTGAAGTATTCTAATGTGATTTTCATTGAGAAATTTTAAGAATTGTGGTTTCTAGAGCAGATTTTGGCATTTTTAAAAAATTAAAAAAAAACTCCCAAGGGTGGGATCATGATGATTTTTAATGGGAATTTTTCCAAGAAAAAATTCAACTAAAGATATTAATTGATTGTTAGAATTATTTGAAGTATTCTAATGTGATTTTCATTGAGAAATTTTAAGAATTGCGGTTTCTAGAGCAGATTTTGGCATTTTTAAAAAATTAAAAAAAAAAACTTCCAAGGGTGGGATCATGATGATTTTTAATGGGAATTTTTCCAAGAAAAAATTCAACTAAAGATATTAATTGATTGTTAGAATTATTTGAAGTATTCTAATGTGATTTTCATTGAGAAATTTTAAGAATTGCGGTTTCTAGAGCAGATTTTGGCATTTTTAAAAAATTAAAAAAAAACTCCCAAGGGTGGGATCATAATGATTTTTAATGGGAATTTTTCCAAAAAAAATTCAACTAAAGATATTAATTGATTGTTAGAATTATTTGAAGTATTCTAATGTGATTTTCATTGAGAAATTTTAAGAATTGCGGTTTCTAGAGCAGATTTTGGCATTTTTAAAAAATTAAAAAAAAAACTCCCAAGGGTGGGATCATGATGATTTTTAATGGGAATTTTTCCAAGAAAAAATTCAACTAAAGATATTAATTGATTGGTAGAATTATTTGAAGTATTCTAATGTGATTTTCATTGAGAAATTTTAAGAATTGCGGTTTCTAGAGCAGATTTTGGCATTTTTAAAAAATTAAAAAAAAACTCCCAAGGGTGGGATCATGATGATTTTTAATGGGAATTTTTCCAAGAAAAAATTCAACTAAAGATATTAATTGATTGTTAGAATTATTTGAAGTATTCTAATGTGATTTTCATTGAGAAATTTTAAGAATTGCGGTTTCTAGAGCAGATTTTGGCATTTTTAAAAAATTAAAAAAAAACTCCCAAGGGTGGGATCATGATGATTTTTAATGGGAATTTTTCCAAGAAAAAATTCAACTAAAGATATTAATTGATTGTTAGAATTATTTGAAGTATTCTAATGTGATTTTCATTGAGAAATTTTAAGAATTGCGGTTTCTAGAGCAGATTTTGGCATTTTTAAAAAATTAAAAAAAAACTCCCAAGGGTGGGATCATGATGATTTTTAATGGGAATTTTTCCAAGAAAAAATTCAACTAAAGATATTAATTGATTGTTAGAATTATTTGAAGTATTCTAATGTGATTTTCATTGAGAAATTTTAAGAATTGCGGTTTCTAGAGCAGATTTTGGCATTTTTAAAAAATTAAAAAAAAAAACTCCCAAGGGTGGGATCATGATGATTTTTAATGGGAATTTTTCCAAGAAAAAATTCAACTAAAGATATTAATTGATTGTTAGAATTATTTGAAGTATTCTAATGTGATTTTCATTGAGAAATTTTAAGAATTGCGGTTTCTAGAGCAGATTTTGGCATTTTTAAAAAATTAAAAAAAAACTCCCAAGGGTGGGATCATGATGATTTTTAATGGGAATTTTTCCAAGAAAAAATTCAACTAAAGATATTAATTGATTGTTAGAATTATTTGAAGTATTCTAATGTGATTTTCATTGAGAAATTTTAAGAATTGCGGTTTCTAGAGCAGATTTTGGCATTTTTAAAAAATTAAAAAAAAAACTCCCAAGGGTGGGATCATGATGATTTTTAATGGGAATTTTTCCAAGAAAAAATTCAACTAAAGATATTAATTGATTGTTAGAATTATTTGAAGTATTCTAATGTGATTTTCATTGAGAAATTTTAAGAATTGCGGTTTCTAGAGCAGATTTTGGCATTTTTAAAAAATTAAAAAAAAAACTCCCAAGGGTGGGATCATAATGATTTTTAATGGGAATTTTTCCAAGAAAAAATTCAACTAAAGATATTAATTGATTGTTAGAATTATTTGAAGTATTCTAATGTGATTTTCATTGAGAAATTTTAAGAATTGCGGTTTCTAGAGCAGATTTTGGCATTTTTAAAAAATTAAAAAAAAACTCCCAAGGGTGGGATCATAATGATTTTTAATGGGAATTTTTCCAAGAAAAAATTCAACTAAAGATATTAATTGATTGTTAGAATTATTTGAAGTATTCTAATGTGATTTTCATTGAGAAATTTTAAGAATTGCGGTTTCTAGAGCAGATTTTGGCATTTTTAAAAAATTAAAAAAAAACTCCCAAGGGTGGGATCATGATGATTTTTAATGGGAATTTTTCCAAGAAAAAATTCAACTAAAGATATTAATTGATTGTTAGAATTATTTGAAGTATTCTAATGTGATTTTCATTGAGAAATTTTAAGAATTGCGGTTTCTAGAGCAGATTTTGGCATTTTTAAAAAATTAAAAAAAAACTCCCAAGGGTGGGATCATGATGATTTTTAATGGGAATTTTTCCAAGAAAAAATTCAACTAAAGATATTAATTGATTGTTAGAATTATTTGAAGTATTCTAATGTGATTTTCATTGAGAAATTTTAAGAATTGCGGTTTCTAGAGCAGATTTTGGCATTTTTAAAAAATTAAAAAAAAACTCCCAAGGGTGGGATCATGATGATTTTTAATGAGAATTTTTCCAAGAAAAAATTCAACTAAAGATATTAATTGATTGTTAGAATTATTTGAAGTATTCTAATGTGATTTTCATTGAGAAATTTTAAGAATTGCGGTTTCTAGAGCAGATTTTGGCATTTTTAAAAAATTAAAAAAAAACTCCCAAGGGTGGGATCATGATGATTTTTAATGGGAATTTTTCCAAGAAAAAATTCAACTAAAGATATTAATTGATTGTTAGAATTATTTGAAGTATTCTAATGTGATTTTCATTGAGAAATTTTAAGAATTGCGGTTTCTAGAGCAGATATTTGTATTCTAATGTGATTTTCATTGAGAAATTTTAAGAATTGCGGTTTTGCGGCATTTTTAAAAAATTAAAAAAAAAACTCCCAAGGGTGGGATCTAGAATTTTTCCAAAATTTTGGCAAATTAAAAAAAAACTCCCAAGGGTGGGATCATAATGATTTTTAATGGGAATTTTTCCAAGAAAAAGTTCAACTAAAGATATTAATTGATTGTTAGAATTATTTGAAGTATTCTAATGTGATTTTCATTAAGAAATTTTAAGAATTGCGGTTTCTAGAGCAGATTTTGGCATTTTTAAAAAATTAAAAAAAAACTCCCAAGGGTGGGATCATGATGATTTTTAATGGGAATTTTTCCAAGAAAAAATTCAACTAAAGATATTAATTGATTGTTAGAATTATTTGAAGTATTCTAATGTGATTTTCATTGAGAAATTTTAAGAATTGCGGTTTCTAGAGCAGATTTTGGAATTTTTAAAAAATTAAAAAAAAAACTCCCAAGGGTGGGATCATGATGATTTTTAATGGGAATTTTTCCAAGAAAAAATTCAACTAAAGATATTAATTGATTGTTAGAATTATTTGAAGTATTCTAATGTGATTTTCATTGAGAAATTTTAAGAATTGCGGTTTCTAGAGCAGATTTTGGCATTTTTAAAAAAAAAATCCCAAGGGTGGGAAAAAAAACTCCCAAGGGTGGGATCATAATGATTTTTAATGGGAATTTTTCCAAGAAAAAATTCAACTAAAGATATTAATTGATTGTTAGAATTATTTGAAGTATTCTAATGTGATTTTCATTGAGAAATTTTAAGAATTGCGGTTTCTAGAGCAGATTTTGGCATTTTTAAAAAATTAAAAAAAAAAACTCCCAAGGGTGGGATCATGATGATTTTTAATGGGAATTTTTCCAAGAAAAAATTCAACTAAAGATATTAATTGATTGTTAGAATTATTTGAAGTATTCTAATGTGATTTTCATTGAGAAATTTTAAGAATTGCGGTTTCTAGAGCAGATTTTGGCATTTTTAAAAAATTAAAAAAAAACTCCCAAGGGTGGGATCATAATGATTTTTAATGGGAATTTTTCCAAGAAAAAATTCAACTAAAGATATTAATTGATTGTTAGAATTATTTGAAGTATTCTAATGTGATTTTCATTGAGAAATTTTAAGAATTGCGGTTTCTAGAGCAGATTTTGGCATTTTTAAAAAATTAAAAAAAAAACTCCCAAGGGTGGGATCATGATGATTTTTGTGGGAATTTTTCCAAGAAAAAATTCAACTAAAGATATTAATTGATTGTTAGAATTATTTGAAGTATTCTAATGTGATTTTCATTGAGAAATTTTAAGAATTGCGGTTTCTAGAGCAGATTTTGGCATTTTTAAAAAATTAAAAAAAAACTCCCAAGGGTGGGATCATGATGATTTTTAATGGGAATTTTTCCAAGAAAAAATTCAACTAAAGATATTAATTGATTGTTAGAATTATTTGAAGTATTCTAATGTGATTTTCATTGAGAAATTTTAAGAATTGCGGTTTCTAGAGCAGATTTTGGCATTTTTAAAAAATTAAAAAAAAACTCCCAAGGGTGGGATCATGATGATTTTTAATGGGAATTTTTCCGAGAAAAAATTCAACTAAAGATATTAATTGATTGTTAGAATTATTTGAAGTATTTCTAATGTGATTTTCATTGAGAAATTTTAAGAATTGCGGTTTCTAGAGCAGATTTTGGCATTTTTAAAAAATTAAAAAAAAACTCCCAAAATGATGAAAAACGAGAAAAAATTCCTAAAGATATTAATTGATTGTTAGAATTATTTGAAGTATTCTAATGTGATTTTCATTGAGAAATTTTAAGAATTGCGGTTTCTAGAGCAGGGCATTTTTAAAAAATTAAAAAAAAAAAAAAAAAATCATAATGATTTTTAATGGGAATTTTTCCAAGAAAAAATTCAACTAAAGATATTAATTGATTGGTAGAATTATTTGAAGTATTCTAATGTGATTTTCATTGAGAAATTTTAAGAATTGCGGTTTCTAGAGCAGATTTTGGCATTTTTAAAAAATTAAAAAAAAAACTCCCAAGGGTGGGATCATGATGATTTTTAATGGGAATTTTTCCAAGAAAAAATTCAACTAAAGATATTAATTGATTGTTAGAATTATTTGAAGTATTCTAATGTGATTTTCATTGAGAAATTTTAAGAATTGCGGTTTCTAGAGCAGATTTTGGCATTTTTAAAAAATTAAAAAAAAACTCCCAAGGGTGGGATCATAATGATTTTTAATGGGAATTTTTCCAAGAAAAAATTCAACTAAAGATATTAATTGATTGTTAGAATTATTTGAAGTATTCTAATGTGATTTTCATTGAGAAATTTTAAGAATTGCGGTTTCTAGAGCAGATTTTGGCATTTTTAAAAAATTAAAAAAAAAAACTCCCAAGGGTGGGATCATGATGATTTTTAATGGGAATTTTTCCAAGAAAAAATTCAACTAAAGATATTAATTGATTGTTAGAATTATTTGAAGTATTCTAATGTGATTTTCATTGAGAAATTTTAAGAATTGCGGTTTCTAGAGCAGATTTTGGCATTTTTAAAAAATTAAAAAAAAAACTCCCAAGGGTGGGATCATGATGATTTTTAATGGGAATTTTTCCAAGAAAAAATTCAACTAAAGATATTAATTGATTGTTAGAATTATTTGAAGTATTCTAATGTGATTTTCATTGAGAAATTTTAAGAATTGCGGTTTCTAGAGCAGATTTTGGCATTTTTAAAAAATTAAAAAAAAAATCCCAAGGGTGGGATCATAATGATTTTTAATAGGAATTTTTCCAAGAAAAAATTCAACTAAAGATATTAATTGATTGTTAGAATTATTTGAAGTATTCTAATGTGATTTTCATTGAGAAATTTTAAGAATTGCGGTTTCTAGAGCAGATTTTGGCATTTTTAAAAAATTAAAAAAAAACTCCCAAGGGTGGGATCATAATGATTTTTAATGGGAATTTTTCCAAGAAAAAATTCAACTAAAGATATTAATTGATTGTTAGAATTATTTGAAGTATTCTAATGTGATTTTCATTGAGAAATTTTAAGAATTGCGGTTTCTAGAGCAGATTTTGGCATTTTTAAAAAATTAAAAAAAAAACTCCCAAGGGTGGGATCATGATGATTTTTAATGGGAATTTTTCCAAGAAAAAATTCAACTAAAGATATTAATTGATTGTTAGAATTATTTGAAGTATTCTAATGTGATTTTCATTGAGAAATTTTAAGAATTGCGGTTTCTAGAGCAGATTTTGGCATTTTTAAAAAATTAAAAAAAAACTCCCAAGGGTGGGATCATGATGATTTTTAATGGGAATTTTTCCAAGAAAAAATTCAACTAAAGATATTAATTGATTGTTAGAATTATTTGAAGTATTCTAATGTGATTTTCATTGAGAAATTTTAAGAATTGCGGTTTCTAGAGCAGATTTTGGCATTTTTAAAAAATTAAAAAAAAAACTCCCAAGGGTGGGATCATGATGATTTTTAATGGGAATTTTTCCAAGAAAAAATTCAACTAAAGATATTAATTGATTGTTAAAATTATTTGAAGTATTCTAATGTGATTTTCATTGAGAAATTTTAAGAATTGCGGTTTCTAGAGCAGATTTTGGCATTTTTAAAAAATTAAAAAAAAACTCCCAAGGGTGGGATCATGATGATTTTTAATGGGAATTTTTCCAAGAAAAAATTCAACTAAAGATATTAATTGATTGTTAGAATTATTTGAAGTATTCTAATGTGATTTTCATTGAGAAATTTTAAGAATTGCGGTTTCTAGAGCAGATTTTGGCATTTTTAAAAAATTAAAAAAAAAAACTTCCAAGGGTGGGATCATGATGATTTTTAATGGGAATTTTTCCAAGAAAAAATTCAACCAAAGATATTAATTGATTGTTAGAATTATTTGAAGTATTCTAATGTGATTTTCATTGAGAAATTTTGAGAATTGCGGTTTCTAGAGCAGATTTTGGCATTTTTAAAAAATTAAAAAAAAACTCCCAAGGGTGGGATCATGATGATTTTTAATGGGAATTTTTCCAAAAAAATATTCAACTAAAGATATAAATTGATTGTTAGAATTATTTGAAGTATTCTAATGTGATTTTCATTGAGAAATTTTAAGAATTGCGGTTTCTAGAGCAGATTTTGGCATTTTTAAAAAATTAAAAAAAAAACTCCCAAGGGTGGGATCATGATGATTTTTAATGGGAATTTTTCCAAGAAAAAATTCAACTAAAGATATTAATTGATTGGTAGAATTATTTGAAGTATTCTAATGTGATTTTCATTGAGAAATTTTAAGAATTGCGGTTTCTAGAGCAGATTTTGGCATTTTTAAAAAATTAAAAAAAAACTCCCAAGGGTGGGATCATGATGATTTTTAATGGGAATTTTTCCAAGAAAAAATTCAACTAAAGATATTAATTGATTGTTAGAATTATTTGAAGTATTCTAATGTGATTTTCATTGAGAAATTTTAAGAATTGCGGTTTCTAGAGCAGATTTTGGCATTTTTAAAAAATTAAAAAAAAACTCCCAAGGGTGGGATCATGATGATTTTTAATGGGAATTTTTCCAAGAAAAAATTCAACTAAAGATATTAATTGATTGTTAGAATTATTTGAAGTATTCTAATGTGATTTTCATTGAGAAATTTTAAGAATTGCGGTTTCTAGAGCAGATTTTGGCATTTTTAAAAAATTAAAAAAAAACTCCCAAGGGTGGGATCATGATGATTTTTAATGGGAATTATTCCAAGAAAAAATTCAACTAAAGATATTAATTGATTGTTAGAATTATTTGAAGTATTCTAATGTGATTTTCATTGAGAAATTTTAAGAATTGCGGTTTCTAGAGCAGATTTTGGCATTTTTAAAAAATTAAAAAAAAAAACTCCCAAGGGTGGGATCATAATGATTTTTAATGGGAATTTTTCCAAGAAAAAATTCAACTAAAGATATTAATTGATTGTTAGAATTTTTAATGGGAATTATTTTTTATTTGAAGTATTCTAATGTGATTTTCATTGAGAAATTTTAAGAATTGCGGTTTCTAGAGCAGATTTTGGCATTTTTAAAAAATTAAAAAAAAACTCCCAAGGGTGGGATCATGATGATTTTTAATGGGAATTTTTCCAAGAAAAAATTCAACTAAAGATATTAATTGATTGTTAGAATTATTTGAAGTATTCTAATGTGATTTTCATTGAGAAATTTTAAGAATTGCGGTTTCTAGAGCAGATTTTGGCATTTTTAAAAAATTAAAAAAAAAAACTCCCAAGGGTGGGATCATGATGATTTTTAATGGGAATTTTTCCAAGAAAAAATTCAACTAAAGATATTAATTGATTGTTAGAATTATTTGAAGTATTCTAATGTGATTTTCATTGAGAAATTTTAAGAATTGCGGTTTCTAGAGCAGATTTTGGCATTTTTAAAAAATTAAAAAAAAAACTCCCAAGGGTGGGATCATGATGATTTTTAATGGGAATTTTTCCAAGAAAAAATTCAACTAAAGATATTAATTGATTGTTAGAATTATTTGAAGTATTCTAATGTGATTTTCATTGAGAAATTTTAAGAATTGCGGTTTCTAGAGCAGATTTTGGCATTTTTAAAAAATTAAAAAAAAAACTCCCAAGGGTGGGATCATGATGATTTTTAATGGGAATTTTTCCAAGAAAAAATTCAACTAAAGATATTAATTGATTGTTAGAATTATTTGAAGTATTCTAATGTGATTTTCATTGAGAAATTTTAAGAATTGCGGTTTCTAGAGCAGATTTTGGCATTTTTAAAAAATTAAAAAAAACTCCCAAGGGTGGGATCATAATGATTTTTAATGGGAATTTTTCCAAGAAAAAATTCAACTAAAGATATTAATTGATTGTTAGAATTATTTGAAGTATTCTAATGTGATTTTCATTGAGAAATTTTAAGAATTGCGGTTTCTAGAGCAGATTTTGGCATTTTTAAAAAATTAAAAAAAAACTCCCAAGGGTGGGATCATGATGATTTTTAATGGGAATTTTTCCAAGAAAAAATTCAACTAAAGATATTAATTGATTGTTAGAATTATTTGAAGTATTCTAATGTGATTTTCATTGAGAAATTTTAAGAATTGCGGTTTCTAGAGCAGATTTTGGCATTTTTAAAAAATTAAAAAAAAAACTCCCAAGGGTGGGATCATGATGATTTTTAATGGGAATTTTTCCAAGAAAAAATTCAACTAAAGATATTAATTGATTGTTAGAATTATTTGAAGTATTCTAATGTGATTTTCATTGAGAAATTTTAAGAATTGCGGTTTCTAGAGCAGATTTTGGCATTTTTAAAAAATTAAAAAAAAAACTCCCAAGGGTGGGATCATGATGATTTTTAATGGGAATTTTTCCAAGAAAAAATTCAACTAAAGATATTAATTGATTGTTAGAATTATTTGAAGTATTCTAATGTGATTTTCATTGAGAAATTTTAAGAATTGCGGTTTCTAGAGCAGATTTTGGCATTTTTAAAAAATTAAAAAAAAACTCCCAAGGGTGGGATCATGATGATTTTTAATGGGAATTTTTCCAAGAAAAAATTCAACTAAAGATATTAATTGATTGTTAGAATTATTTGAAGTATTCTAATGTGATTTTCATTGAGAAATTTTAAGAATTGCGGTTTCTAGAGCAGATTTTGGCATTTTTAAAAAATTAAAAAAAAACTCCCAAGGGTGGGATCATGATGATTTTTAATGGGAATTTTTCCAAGAAAAAATTCAACTAAAGATATTAATTGATTGTTAGAATTATTTGAAGTATTCTAATGTGATTTTCATTGAGAAATTTTAAGAATTGCGGTTTCTAGAGCAGATTTTGGCATTTTTAAAAAATTAAAAAAAACTCCCAAGGGTGGGATATTAATGATTTTTAATGGGAATTTTTCCAAGAAAAAATTCAACTAAAGATATTAATTGATTGTTAGAATTATTTGAAGTATTCTAATGTGATTTTCATTGAGAAATTTTAAGAATTGCGGTTTCTAGAGCAGATTTTGGCATTTTTAAAAAATTAAAAAAAAACTCCCAAGGGTGGGATCATGATGATTTTTAATGGGAATTTTTCCAAGAAAAAATTCAACTAAAGATATTAATTGATTGTTAGAATTATTTGAAGTATTCTAATGTGATTTTCATTGAGAAATTTTAAGAATTGCGGTTTCTAGAGCAGATTTTGGCATTTTTAAAAAATTAAAAAAAAACTCCCAAGGGTGGGATCATGATGATTTTTAATGGGAATTTTTCCAAGAAAAAATTCAACTAAAGATATTAATTGATTGTTAGAATTATTTGAAGTATTCTAATGTGATTTTCATTGAGAAATTTTAAGAATTGCGGTTTCTAGAGCAGATTTTGGCATTTTTAAAAAATTAAAAAAAAACTCCCAAGGGTGGGATCATGATGATTTTTAATGGGAATTTTTCCAAGAAAAAATTCAACTAAAGATATTAATTGATTGTTAGAATTATTTGAAGTATTCTAATGTGATTTTCATTGAGAAATTTTAAGAATTGCGGTTTCTAGAGCAGATTTTGGCATTTTTAAAAAATTAAAAAAAAAACTCCCAAGGGTGGGATCATGATGATTTTTAATGGGAATTTTTCCAAGAAAAAATTCAACTAAAGATATTAATTGATTGTTAGAATTATTTGAAGTATTCTAATGTGATTTTCATTGAGAAATTTTAAGAATTGCGGTTTCTAGAGCAGATTTTGGCATTTTTAAAAAATTAAAAAAAAAAACTCCCAAGGGTGGGATCATGATGATTTTTAATGGGAATTTTTCCAAGAAAAAATTCAACTAAAGATATTAATTGATTGTTAGAATTATTTGAAGTATTCTAATGTGATTTTCATTGAGAAATTTTAAGAATTGCGGTTTCTAGAGCAGATTTTGGCATTTTTAAAAAATTAAAAAAAAACTCCCAAGGGTGGGATCAAGATGATTTTTAATGGGAATTTTTCCAAGAAAAAATTCAACTAAAGATATTAATTGATTGTTAGAATTATTTGAAGTATTCTAATGTGATTTTCATTGAGAAATTTTAAGAATTGCGGTTTCTAGAGCAGATTTTGGCATTTTTAAAAAATTAAAAAAAAACTCCCAAGGGTGGGATCATGATGATTTTTAATGGGAATTTTTCCAAGAAAAAATTCAACTAAAGATATTAATTGATTGTTAGAATTATTTGAAGTATTCTAATGTGATTTTCATTGAGAAATTTTAAGAATTGCGGTTTCTAGAGCAGATTTTGGCATTTTTAAAAAATTAAAAAAAAAACTCCCAAGGGTGGGATCATGATGATTTTTAATGGGAATTTTTCCAAGAAAAAATTCAACTAAAGATATTAATTGATTGTTAGAATTATTTGAAGTATTCTAATGTGATTTTCATTGAGAAATTTTAAGAATTGCGGTTTCTAGAGCAGATTTTGGCATTTTTAAAAAATTAAAAAAAAACTCCCAAGGGTGGGATCATGATGATTTTTAATGGGAATTTTTCCAAGAAAAAATTCAACTAAAGATATTAATTGATTGTTAGAATTATTTGAAGTATTCTAATGTGATTTTCATTGAGAAATTTTAAGAATTGCGGTTTCTAGAGCAGATTTTGGCATTTTTAAAAAATTAAAAAAAAACTCCCAAGGGTGGGATAATGATGATTTTTAATGGGAATTTTTCCAAGAAAAAATTCAACTAAAGATATTAATTGATTGTTAGAATTATTTGAAGTATTCTAATGTGATTTTCATTGAGAAATTTTAAGAATTGCGGTTTCTAGAGCAGATTTTGGCATTTTTAAAAAATTAAAAAAAAACTCCCAAGGGTGGGATCATGATGATTTTTAATGGGAATTTTGCCAAGAAAAAATTCAACTAAAGATATTAATTGATTGTTAGAATTATTTGAAGTATTCTAATGTGATTTTCATTGAGAAATTTTAAGAATTGCGGTTTCTAGAGCAGATTTTGGCATTTTTAAAAAATTAAAAAAAAAACTCCCAAGGGTGGGATCATGATGATTTTTAATGGGAATTTTTCCAAGAAAAAATTCAACTAAAGATATTAATTGATTGTTAGAATTATTTGAAGTATTCTAATGTGATTTTCATTGAGAAATTTTAAGAATTGCGGTTTCTAGAGCAGATTTTGGCATTTTTAAAAAATTAAAAAAAAACTCCCAAGGGTGGGATCATAATGATTTTTAATGGGAATTTTTCCAAGAAAAAATTCAACTAAAGATATTAATTGATTGTTAGAATTATTTGAAGTATTCTAATGTGATTTTCATTGAGAAATTTTAAGAATTGCGGTTTCTAGAGCAGATTTTGGCATTTTTAAAAAATTAAAAAAAAACTCCCAAGGGTGGGATCATGATGATTTTTAATGGGAATTTTTCCAAGAAAAAATTCAACTAAAGATATTAATTGATTGTTAGAATTATTTGAAGTATTCTAATGTGATTTTCATTGAGAAATTTTAAGAATTGCGGTTTCTAGAGCAGATTTTGGCATTTTTAAAAAATTAAAAAAAACTCCCAAGGGTGGGATCATAATGATTTTTAATGGGAATTTTTCCAAGAAAAAATTCAACTAAAGATATTAATTGATTGTTAGAATTATTTGAAGTATTCTAATGTGATTTTCATTGAGAAATTTTAAGAATTGCGGTTTCTAGAGGAGATTTTGGCATTTTTAAAAAATTAAAAAAAAACTCCCAAGGGTGGGATCATGATGATTTTTAATGGGAATTTTTCCAAGAAAAAATTCAACTAAAGATATTAATTGATTGTTAGAATTATTTGAAGTATTCTAATGTGATTTTCATTGAGAAATTTTAAGAATTGCGGTTTCTAGAGCAGATTTTGGCATTTTTAAAAAATTAAAAAAAACTCCCAAGGGTGGGATCATGATGATTTTTAATGGGAATTTTTCCAAGAAAAAATTCAACTAAAGATATTAATTGATTGTTAGAATTATTTGAAGTATTCTAATGTGATTTTCATTGAGAAATTTTAAGAATTGCGGTTTCTAGAGCAGATTTTGGCATTTTTAAAAAATTAAAAAAAACTCCCAAGGGTGGGATCATAATGATTTTTAATGGGAATTTTTCCAAGAAAAAAATCAACTAAAGATATTAATTGATTGTTAGAATTATTTGAAGTATTCTAATGTGATTTTCATTGAGAAATTTTAAGAATTGCGGTTTCTAGAGCAGATTTTGGCATTTTTAAAAAATTAAAAAAAAACTCCCAAGGGTGGGATCATGATGATTTTTAATGGGAATTTTTCCAAGAAAAAATTCAACTAAAGATATTAATTGATTGTTAGAATTATTTGAAGTATTCTAATGTGATTTTCATTGAGAAATTTTAAGAATTGCGGTTTCTAGAGCAGATTTTGGCATTTTTAAAAAATTAAAAAAAAAACTCCCAAGGGTGGGATCATGATGATTTTTAATGGGAATTTTTCCAAGAAAAAATTCAACTAAAGATATTAATTGATTGTTAGAATTATTTGAAGTATTCTAATGTGATTTTCATTGAGAAATTTTAAGAATTGCGGTTTCTAGAGCAGATTTTGGCATTTTTAAAAAATTAAAAAAAAACTCCCAAGGGTGGGATCATGATGATTTTTAATGGGAATTTTTCCAAGAAAAAATTCAACTAAAGATATTAATTGATTGTTAGAATTATTTGAAGTATTCTAATGTGATTTTCATTGAGAAATTTTAAGAATTGCGGTTTCTAGAGCAGATTTTGGCATTTTTAAAAAATTAAAAAAAAACTCCCAAGGGTGGGATCATGATGATTTTTAATGGGAATTTTTCCAAGAAAAAATTCAACTAAAGATATTAATTGATTGTTAGAATTATTTGAAGTATTCTAATGTGATTTTCATTGAGAAATTTTAAGAATTGCGGTTTCTAGAGCAGATTTTGGCATTTTTAAAAAATTAAAAAAAAAACTCCCAAGGGTGGGATCATGATGATTTTTAATGGGAATTTTTCCAAGAAAAAATTCAACTAAAGATATTAATTGATTGTTAGAATTATTTGAAGTATTCTAATGTGATTTTCATTGAGAAATTTTAAGAATTGCGGTTTCTAGAGCAGATTTTGGCATTTTTAAAAAATTAAAAAAAAACTCCCAAGGGTGGGATCATGATGATTTTTAATGGGAATTTTTCCAAGAAAAAATTCAACTAAAGATATTAATTGATTGTTAGAATTATTTGAAGTATTCTAATGTGATTTTCATTGAGAAATTTTAAGAATTGCGGTTTCTAGAGCAGATTTTGGCATTTTTAAAAAATTAAAAAAAAACTCCCAAGGGTGGGATCATGATGATTTTTAATGGGAATTTTTCCAAGAAAAAATTCAACTAAAGATATTAATTGATTGTTAGAATTATTTGAAGTATTCTAATGTGATTTTCATTGAGAAATTTTAAGAATTGCGGTTTCTAGAGCAGATTTTGGCATTTTTAAAAAAATAAAAAAAAACTCCCAAGGGTGGAATCATGATGATTTTTAATGGGAATTTTTCCAAGAAAAAATTCAACTAAAGATATTAATTGATTGTTAGAATTATTTGAAGTATTCTAATGTGATTTTCATTGAGAAATTTTAAGAATTGCGGTTTCTAGAGCAGATTTTGGCATTTTTAAAAAATTAAAAAAAAACTCCCAAGGGTGGGATCATGATGATTTTTAATGGGAATTTTTCCAAGAAAAAATTCAACTAAAGATATTAATTGATTGTTAGAATTATTTGAAGTATTCTAATGTGATTTTCATTGAGAAATTTTAAGAATTGCGGTTTGTAGAGCAGATTTTGGCATTTATAAAAATTAAAAAAAAAACTCCCAAGGGTGGGATCATGATGATTTTTAATGGGAATTTTTCCAAGAAAAAATTCAACTAAAGATATTAATTGATTGTTAGATTTATTTGAAGTATTCTAATGTGATTTTCATTGAGAAATTTTAAGAATTGCGGTTTCTAGAGCAGATTTTGGCATTTTTAAAAAATTAAAAAAAAAACTCCCAAGGGTGGGATCATGATGATTTTTAATGGGAATTTTTCCAAGAAAAAATTCAACTAAAGATATTAATTGATTGTTAGAATTATTTGAAGTATTCTAATGTGATTTTCATTGAGAAATTTTAAGAATTGCGGTTTCTAGAGCAGATTTTGGCATTTTTAAAAAATTAAAAAAAAAACTCCCAAGGGTGGGATCATGATGATTTTTAATGGGAATTTTTCCAAGAAAAAATTCAACTAAAGATATTAATTGATTGTTAGAATTATTTGAAGTATTCTAATGTGATTTTCATTGAGAAATTTTAGGAATTGCGGTTTATAGAGCAGATTTTTGCATTTTTAAAAAATTAAAAAAAAACTCCCAAGGGTGGGATCATGATGATTTTTAATGGGAATTTTTCCAAGAAAAAATTCAACTAAAGATATTAATTGATTGTTAGAATTATTTGAAGTATTCTAATGTGATTTTCATTGAGAAATTTTAAGAATTGCGGTTTCTAGAGCAGATTTTGGCATTTTTAAAAAATTAAAAAAAAACTCCCAAGGGTGGGATCATGATGATTTTTAATGGGAATTTTTCCAAGAAAAAATTCAACTAAAGATATTAATTGATTGTTAGAATTATTTGAAGTATTCTAATGTGATTTTCATTGAGAAATTTTAAGAATTGCGGTTTCTAGAGCAGATTTTGGCATTTTTAAAAAATTAAAAAAAAACTCCCAAGGGTGGGATCATGATGATTTTTAATGGGAATTTTTCCAAGAAAAAATTCAACTAAAGATATTAATTGATTGTTAGAATTATTTGAAGTATTCTAATGTGATTTTCATTGAGAAATTTTAAGAATTGCGGTTTCTAGAGCAGATTTTGGCATTTTTAAAAAATTAAAAAAAAAAACTCCCAAGGGTGGGATCATGATGATTTTTAATGG
>NW_026604628.1:0-18638 GCF_024763615.1 Phlebotomus papatasi
TTTTAGCACACTGAGTGAATCGAAAACGCGGGCTCGACTTGCAAAGTTGACATCCAATAGAGTTGCAAAGTCGTACCGTGAGCTTGGTAACAAACTTGAATGTAGCAAAAGAACGGTGGAGAAGTATCCGAAGTCTATGGGAATCAAGAGGAGAACCAGAAAACGGAAGCAAGCTGTCTCAGAAACTCAGGAAAAGACTAAGAAAATTCGTTTGTCTCTTTTGACCCAAAATGTTTTTCACGCTCGAATCGACATTGTTTGTGCCATGGACGATGAGTCCTATTTCACCATGGATGGTAATGAGTGACAGGGCCAGTATTATTATGAACGTGACGACAATGTAGATAAGAAAGTTAAGTACGTTGAGCATACCAAGTACCCGAAAAAGGGTCCTTTTGTGGCTTGCAATCAGTCCTGCTGGAATGTCTGAGCCCGCGTTCCTCACAAAGGAACTAGCGCAAAATTCTGACGTCTATATTAGAGATTGCTTGCCTAAGCTGAAAGCCTTCATCAATAAGTATCATCGAAGGGACAATGTGATCTTCTGGCCAGACCTAGCATCCAGCCATTACTCAAGAAAGACAATTAACGCATTGGAGGAACTTGGCATACCTGTTGTCAAGAAGGAAGAAAACCCCCCTAACGTCCCCCAATTGAGGCCTATTAGAACGTTTTGGGCTAATCTTAAGCGAAAGGTGTATGCCCGAGACTTTCGACCCTAAACCGAAGTCACGCTGATGGGAAAAATAAAACGAGAGTTGAAGAAGATGCCAACATCTACATTTTTGACATCAATGGCGGAAGTTCCTCGAATGTGCCGAGAAGCTCATCGGATCGGACCGGATTTTTTCCTGAAATAAGTTCATACATATAGCTTCCAAAACATGTAAAAAGTTTAAAATAATACTACGTAAAAATATTAGAAAATTGTGCTTTAACTTTGTGCAGATTTCACTGGCCATACGTTAATACCTGTGTTTCCAATAAGTCTCATTGTATAGGAAAAATTCTCAACCTTGCTTCAACACTTAATTTTTTTCCTTATTGACAATTTATTTTTTATTCGAGTTTTTCCTTATTGAATTTTCATGCCTGTCCCATTTACTGACTTTCTGATTTTCGAACACTTCCTCCGGTTGCGTCCGGGTTGTTTATCTTCTCAGGGCAAGAAAAACACGTAGATCTTTGCCAAAGCTTTCGACGCTAACAACGCGCCTTCCTCAGTGGTGAAAATCGTGAACAATGTCTCTGAAAATTGTCGTATTTTATCTCCTCCGCTCCTAATGAGGAAGCACCAGGAAAACACGGGATTTAGCCGGGGTAGCACCTCTCCGGACATTGATCACAAGCCAACTGCTCCTCATCAGATCTACGTGTTTTTCTTGTCCTGAGAAGATAAACAACCCTGACGCAACCGGAGGAAGTGTTCGTCTTCCTATTTTCATTACCATTTCTCACGTCAGTACATATACAATTTCTGATTTTCTTCTAACTCAAGGACTTATCTCTTCAGCAAGGCCGATGTTGTCTTCGATCTCTCTGCATCATTGCAAGTTAGATGCTTCTCAGTCAAGTCTCAAGTGACACGTTTGCTAATTCCTTTTTGGAATATTTGAAGTATAGATGTATAGATAAAGTTGTTCCAGTGGTTTTTTGGTTAGAATTAAATCCTATGTGATTTGAAACCCTTTGTCCAAGAGCCAGTTACGGGTTAGATATTGTAAATGCAGTGCATCTCCAAACATTTATATCGCTCCTTGGAAATTACAAGGGGCCAACTCACTTTTTGGCGATTTTGAGGTTTTAATGCACTCAGACAGAGAAATTTAATAAAATTTCAGATGATATGAGTCAATAAATTTCGTTATTAGAAAAGTTTTTCAAAATTTTACTCTTGATGATTACTTGCGCGGTTTTGTTTGAAGTCAAGGGGCACAAAATAGATTTATCGTTCAATTTTTTGTGAAACAAGGGTGTTCGCGCCACTGCCTCCTCATCGAAGGCAGCGACACCAACGGGAATTTTCGATGCGTAACTAACTTCACTTCGTGAGTAGTAATAATCCAGCAGCGTACTGTTGTGACGTCACCTGTGTTATCCAGCAGAGTACTGTTTTGTGACGTCACGGTGCAGTAATGCTGGTCGATGGGCTACCTTCAGGCCAAGCTCCGCCCCCCTTACCCAACTCCCGCGCCCCACCACCAACTTCTTATTGTTGGTTAAGGGTTCCTATTGGCTATCCAGCAGAGTACTGTTGATTTTTATTGGCTATCCAGCAGAGTACTGTTGATTCTTATTGGCTATCCAGCAGAGTACTATTGATTCTTATTGGCTATCCAGCAGAGTACTGTTGGTAATACTCACTCATCCGCCATTTTGAATTTCCATCCGCCATTTTGAATTCCCATCCGCCATTTTGAATTTTGGCCGCCATTTTGAATTCGTGTCCGCCATTTTTTTTATTACCGAACGCTGCTCCTATTTTTGTTCGCCATTTTTAATTTCCGACCGCTATTTTTATTTTTGTCCGCCATTTTTACCGACCGCTGCTCTTATTTTCTATGCGCGCGCCCTCTGTTATTCCTATTATTAACTATTTCCGTAATTTTTTTCGCGACATGAAAATTTTTTGGCCCGATGGTGGACTCTTTCTCATGTAATTTTTTCTCCCTATACAATTGTATGTGAAAAGATCTGCCGTCCATGGGAATTGATCACCAGACCTCTCGATTGCGAGTCCAGCACCTTATCCATTATGCCATTCGTGGCATGATAGAAGGTTTGCCAGAAGTCTTTCCTATGCAGTAAGCGGGATTCTCTATAGTCTCTGGCCTATATGCACTGTCCAAGTGTGGAAAAATGCAAATGCAATATGAGACCTTTTCGCGCGCTCGAGACCATATGGGAGAGACTATTTGTATGAGTCTTTGCGCGACAATTTGATTCCTTCAGATGAATGAAGCAACATGGAAAAAATGTCTTGCAGTGCGCAAGATAATTGTCAAATTGAGTCGAATTTCGCAATATTCACTAATTTTACTGGCGATATGAACTATCAATAATTTTCATTGGTTATTGAACAGCATGATGCTGATGCCGTCATGCAATTTAAACCATTTTCATTGGATATTGATCAATAGATATTGAAACGTCATTGAGTTGAGATTTGCATGTAAACAGTTTTTTTAAAAGCATGCAACTTTTGAGCTTGCGTATTGTTTGCAATATTTGTCTTTTTTATTTAAATTGTAACATAAATTACCGAAAAATATCATACTTTTCCACTTACATGATTGTATCTCACATTATCCACATCTCTTGATGATATGATCAAACGATCTTTATGCAATTTGTCTAAAAAAAATATTTTTTCGTTCAGTGATTTCAGATAAGAAGTGATAAACTTCGTGAAATATATTGAATTTCTGCTTATTGCAGATAGTGACTGTCATGAAATTTCAAGAATCTGGGTTTCAGATCCCCAATTTTCAAATAAACAAACTGATGATCAAAGATGTTGCAATGCATTTCTATACAATTGTGAGATTATTCAAAATATGATCTCTTGTAGCATGCATAAAATAAAAGAATTAAAAGATGAATGAAAAAAATGTCAATGAGTGCAAAATTTCATGTCTTGTGTATGAATCATTTAACTCTCTTGATCGCAAGTGAGAAAAGAATGGAAAAAGTGTTAGATTTCTCATAACTTTGTATTACAATGTTCTTTTTCTCTGACATTAGAGAATTTTTACAACATTACAGAACAAAATTATTCAAAGTGAATTATTGATTTGTGTTTTCTTTTATTATAATTTAACAAATATGAAAAAAGCTTTAAATATATGTACAATATTTTCTAAGAATTCTATTATGTGGAGAAATGGCAGCAGAGTGAAATAAAATAGGAACCGACTTTTCATATAAAATTGATTTTTATGAATGAAATGTTGTATACACTTCTATAATTCGGTACCTGGGATGCTAAATTAACTTATGCATTTTTCATTGATGACTCATTATCAAATTTATGTCTATTTCTGTTTGACATATCTCAAAATACAAGATGAAATCCTCTTTCTTTTATAGAAGAACAATTTTTTTTAAGATGACTCTCAGTAGAATAGGCATAAAAAATAAAATTCAAGCGATACTCACTAAAATAAAGTCAATGATTTGCGTTCTTACACTGTTAAAGAAATTTAGCTTTGCACTCACTAGCACTTCATCACTGAATACTATTAATTTTAGTTCTTGACCCTAAAGCTTCATCCTCCCCCATCCCTGAATAAATGTTAACAAAATTTAATTTATTACATTGAAAAACTATTTAAAAAAAAAAAGCAACTTCACTTGTTATTTAGAAAAATGTTCTATTTGCCCCTCGCATCCTACCTCTAGACTTTATTCTGAGATATGAACATGACATGTCCAAACATGTTTCAACGTGTATGAAACAAACATTTTGCATACGTTTACATAATTTTCTCGGGAAATTTCGTCTGTACTATCAAAAGATCCTAAAATATTTTATAGGAATTTGAACATTGGAAAAAAAAGTCACATTTGTATCCCTGATTTATTGTTGAGTGGAAGGCATTTTCTTAGTGTAAAGTGATAAATCACAAAATAACTTATCTGCAAATATGGAGGCACAAGAAAGATCACATCAAGTTTCAAGTGTAATGAAGGCAAAGCAGCACTTCTACAAATATAATCCTGATCCTGCTGAGGAACTTCGCAAGGATGAGGAAAAATATGCAAGAAATCGACAACAAAATACAACTCCTGAGCTACTGAATGCATACACCTACTTTCTAAATCGAACATGCACATTGTTTACCACGATCGGGTTTTCTCCAGACAATTTTTCACCAGTTGCTAAAATATGTGCTGTAAGCTACTGGGATGGAATTGACGCTGTAGAATTCACCCAAAGTACATGGACAACGTTCTGTGCCAATCAACAAACTTTAAGGAAATTATTGGGAGAGGATGCTGGAAAGGATGATGCCAATATGAAACTGGAGTTGCTGAACATTCAACTTGACAATTGCGTGAACATTAGTAGTTACTGTGCTGTGGAAAATTCTGAACTACTTATTCTCTGTCAAAATAATGGAATTGATCGTTTATCTCTAAATATTGCAGAATTTGAGAAATTAATGTTACTTTCTGAATTTATAAATGCAACTTTGATTTACAATAGTTCTGTACAGTGGTATGTACAAGAATATTTTGAGAGATACAGCAATGTTTGTAAATCTTTAGGTGTGCAAAGATTGGAAAATTCTAATTTTTCAAACAGCAATACTTTTGATCCACCAGTCAATTATTTTCGCCTGTTTCATGAAATTCCTTTTGTAGCAAGTAAATCAAATATTTCTTAAAATGTAACATGTGTATAAAAATCAAATGATGTCTGTGGGAACTGGAGTGAGGGGAGATGTCGAGATGTTGGTGTGTGTCTAGGATGGAGAACGGGAATAGGAAGAAGAAGAAGAAGTGAAGTGTGGAATAGAAAAAGTGAAGTGTAGAAGACTGGGAGTAGTGAAAAAGAAGTGAATAAAAAGATTATTATTGAACCGTAAGAATTTGTGTTTCACTGTTAACAATATCTGGACGGGTTACCACAACTGGCGACGAGTATAAAGGTATGTAAAATGGATAATTTTCGTGCAAAAATTTCACTCAAAAGCCACATCCAAACTCGCCTCGGGAAGTTGCTCAAGATGGCTGCTCGTGAAAAGAAAGAGCATTATGAAATTTATTTGTAAGAGGAATCTTTTTCATTTTCCTTTAATAATGTTTTCCTTAGGGTTGGAAAATTGGGGGGAATTTTGCCGTATGATCAGATAAATTGACAAGCATTTTCTTGTTGAATTTTTGTAGAGGCTTTGGAGAAAAGGACGTGAAAAAAAAAACCAGGCCCGGCTTGGAATTCACGAGAGAGAGGAAAAAAAAATCAAGGTGAGGAAAAAAAAAAGGAAAAAAAAAACTTTAAACGGCAGTAATTCATTTGTAATGTGTGCCGAATTCACGCAAGATCGAAAGATCGAGGTGAAAAGAAAAATAAACGGCAGTAATTCATTTGTTATAATGTGTGCCGAAGGAACACTAATTTAATGTGTCCTGGAAAATTTTAATGCGACAGTGATTTATGTATTGACTGTCGTGGGAGCACTGATTGAGTTATTGAGTGCGTTCCTGAAGAAAAAAAAAATAAATAAATAAATTCGGCAGTGATTTAGGTATTGACTGTCGTGGGAGCACTGATTGAGTTATTGAGTGTGTCCCTGAAAAAAAAAAAAACAAAAGATAAAGGAGCACTTGAGTGTGTCCTGTAAAAAAAAAAAAAAAAAAAAAAAAAAAAAAAGAGGAACATTCATTTATGTATCGAATGTGTCCTGTTAAAGTTAATAAATTAATAAAAGAAAATTTCATTCTGCTAGGAAATTTTTTTTCTTACGGTTATGTATTTTTCTTTTATTACAGGAAGAAGGTATTCCAAGTTAACCGTTTATCATGAATGTACAACACAGTGGTTTGAAACCATTTCTTTGCTCGACAATCGATAAAGCCTTACTAAGGCATGAATGGGAGAAATGGAGACGATCTCTTCAAATTTGTTTGGATGCTCTTGAGGTCACTAATCCAGACAAAAGAAGAACTCAAATGCTATTCTGGGGAGGAGCTGACTTACAAGAAGTTTATTACAACCTCCCTGATGCACATGAAGAATATGATCCAAGAAGGAAGAACGATGTTTTCAAAACGGCCATTGAGAAATTGGATGAATTTTTCATGCCAATTCGAAATACAACGTTTGAGAGACATCAGTTCTGGTCAATGAAGCCCCAGGAAGATGAAAAGGCACGTGAATTCCTTATTAGACTTAGACATCAGGCGTCTAAATGCTATTTTGGAGAGTCCAAGGTAGAGGTCGTGGATATTAATCTAAAGGACCGTTTAATTGCTGCTTGTGCCTCAGAGAGTTTCAAAAAGAAGCTTATGGAAAAAGAAAGATCTCTGAAAGAAGTTATTGATCTTTTTGAAGTAGAAGATCAATTGGGCAAGCAGACGGACTCACTGCGTAGTGAAGAGACTGAAAAAGTGAATCGCGTTGAATTGGGAAAGAATACCGGAAAGAGAGGATTCTCCAAAAGATTGTTTTCGCTGTGGGAGTATCAAACATGCGGGCACTGATAGCGAGTGTCCAGCCACCAGAATGAAGTGTAACAAATGTCACTTGGTCGGGCATTTTTCTAGAAAATGCCGTACTCGTAAGAGGACGTTCAATATAGAAGAAGGCAAAAGTAGCGGAAAAAGTAACAATGACTATCCTGGTGGGATAAAGCGTCTGAAGGCAAACCCGAAAAAGAAGACAAGCATTAATTTGGTTGATGCGGAAATAGAGGAAAGCCAGGATTCAATAAGCTCTGACAAACAATTGAGCGATTACTGTTTTAATGTTGACAGTTCGAAGATCATGGAAACAATTGACTGTAACGTCGGAGGACAGGAGATAAAGATGATCATCGATTCTGGTTGTCTTGTAAATTTGATTGGAGAAAAAGACTGGAAATATTTACAGGATTGTGGAGCCAAAATTTTCAATGTATCCCAATCAGTAGATCGTGTTTTCCGTTCCTATGCGTCTTCCTCGTTGCTGAAAGTTGTTGCGAGTTTTGATGCCGAAGTAAAACTAAGAAATGGAAAACAAATCTCATCAACTTTCTATGTCATTCAAAATGGTGGGACGTCATTATTGGGAAAAATTTCAGCGATGGATTTGGGGTCCTCAAGATTGGTCTGGATATAAATCAAGTTATTACCCCAGCTGAAGAATTTCCGAAAATAAAGGACATACTAATTGATCTTGTAATCGACCACCGAGTGAAACCCGTGCAGCAACCCTACCGACGGACTCCACTAGCTCTAGAGGAGAGAATCAACCAGAAAATTGATGAGTTAGTTGGAGCTGATATAATTGAGGCAGTTCAGGGAAGTAGTCGGTGGATCTCACCGATTGTACCAATCGTGAAAGATAACGGTGATTTGAGACTCTGTATCGACATGCGGAGGGCCAATCAAGCCATCGTGAGAGAACAGTATCCGCTGCCAACGATCGAAAGTTATTTACATCGCTTGGCAGGTGCTCGTCTCTTCTCAAGGCTGGACATCAAAAATGCTTTCCACCAGCTAGAATTGGACAAGAGATGTCGTTACATTACAACATTTATCTCAAGGAGAGGTCTTTTTCGTTATAAGAGACTGATGTTTGGAATAAATGCAGCACCGGAGATTTTTCAAAGGACCATGGAAAACCTATTGGTGAACTGCAAGAACTGTTTGAATTATATCGATGATATAATTGTATTCGGCTGTGATGTGAAGGAACATGATGAATGTCTCAACAACGTCATAAAAGTACTCAGAGCATATAATGTGCTTTTAAACGAAGAGAAATGCGTTTACCGAGTAAAAGAATTAATATTCCTGGGACATCATTTGTCTGAGAAAGGCATTCGCCCGCTTAAAGAGAAGATAGCAGCAATAAGAGCTTTTCGGGAACCAAAAACTCGAGAGGAGCTTCAAAGCTTCCTGGGATTGGTGACATATATTGGGCGATTTATCCCCAATTTGGCGACAGAAACTGATACTCTCAGATTATTGCTTAAAGGTGACAAGATATTTCTTTGGAAAGAAGAGCACAAATTGGCTTTCAGGCGACTTCTCGAAGTGATTGGAGACATTCGAACTTTGGGATATTATGATCCAAAAGACCGCACTCAAGTCATCGCAGATGCAAGTCCTGTAGGACTTGGTGCAGTGCTCATACAATTCAAAGGTGAAACTCCACGGGTTATCTCTTATGCAAGTAAGAGTTTGACTGAGACAGAAAAACGATATTGTCAGACTGAGAAAGAAGCCCTCAGTTTGGTCTGGGCAGTGGAGAAATTTTACATCTTTCTTTGTGGCATTGAATTTGACCTCATCACCGATCACAAGGCGCTGGAGACTATATTCAAACCTTCTTCCAAGCCTTGTGCAAGAATTGAGAGGTGGGTGCTAAGGCTTCAATCTTTCAAATACAGAGTTCTGTATAAAAATGGAAAGATGAACATTGCCGATTCATTGTCACGATTGGGATTACCAAAAGAGGCAGAGCCGTTTGATGAAGATGGCGAATATTATATCAGGAGTGTAGTACAAATTGCGGTACCTACGGCCTTGTCTCTGGAGGAAATAAAAAAGGAGTCGGAAAATGATCCAGAATTTCTGCAGTTGAAACAAGCCTTGGAGTCAGCTAACTGGAAAAACCAGAACATTAAGCAGTACGCTCCGTTTCGCCATGAAATTTCTGCTGTTGATGATGTGTTTCTGCGTGGAACTAAAATCATCATTCCGAGAAGTTTGCGCAAAAGGGTTCTGGAGATCGCTCACGAGGGTCATCCGGGAGAATCGCTGATGAAGCGGAGGGTTCGCACTAAAGTTTGGTGGCCTAAAATAGACAGGATGGTTGAACAACATGTGAAGAAGTGCAGGTCATGTGTATTGGTGTCCCAACCACTAAATCCTGTTCCAATGACACGCAGGCCTCTTCCGGAAGCACCATGGGTTGACACAGCAATTGATTTTCTAGGCCCATTGCCCACTGGTGAGTACCTCTTAGTAATTGTTGATTACTATAGCCGGTATCAGGAAATTGAGGTTATGGATAAAGTCACATCCCGTGAAACTATCAATCGATTGGAGAAGATATTTTGCCGCTTGGGATTCCCAAAGACAATATCTTTGGACAATGGGAAGCAGTTCGTGAGTCGAGAGTTCACCCATTATTGTAAAAGTAATGGTATAAAATTGAACTCTGTTGCTCCATATTGGCCCCAAGCAAATGGGGAAGTAGAGCGACAAAATCGCTCTATTCTAAAACGACTGAAAATAAGCCATCTGGAAGAACGAGACTGGAAGCGGGACCTTCTGGCTTACCTGGCCATGTATTACAACACACCTCATTCAGTTACTGGAAAACCTCCTGCTGAGCTATTTTACGGACGCCTACTTCGTGATAAGATTCCTTTAGTAACTGAGGCTGCAACCCCCAACGATGAGGAAGTCAGGGATTTTGACTGGGAACAAAAGGAAAGGGGAAAGGAGCTAGAAGACAAGAAGAGAGGAGCTACAGATCATGACTTCAAAGAGGAAAGCTCAGTATTCGTGAAAAATCAAAACTGCTCAGATAAACTCTCTCCTACGTTTTTGACAGAGGAATTCTGCATCATTGAGCGTCGAGGGAATACAGTGACTGTGCGAGGAAAGCTTTCTGGGAAGATCTACAAAAGGAACATCTCTCACATTAAGCTGGTACCGAGAGTGGAGAAGTTACAACTAAAAAGACAAGGAGAGGTGTGGGAACTGGAGTGAGGGGGATGTCGAGATGTTGGTGTGTGTCTAGGATGGAGAACGGGAATAGGAAGAAGAAGAAGAAGTGAAGTGTGGAATAGAAAAAGTGAAGTGTAGAAGACTGGGAGTAGTGAAAAAGAAGTGAATAAAAAGATTATTATTGAACCGTAAGAATTTGTGTTTCACTGTTAACAATATCTGGACGGGTTACCACAATGTCAAATAAAAAGATGAGAAAACGTAAATGTAAATTGTTTTAATCTTGTATATTTGCAATCTGAATCCTCTTAAGATAAGAAGAATGAAGAAAAAAATGAAACTTCAATTGCACAGGGTTATGCATTATGCCAATATTTATCTATACCAACATTCCCTTTTCATCTCAACATATTAGGTGTGATTCCTTCATAATCACACCTATTTGCTATGTGAGCAAGATTAAAGTCAATGAAATAAAATTATTTGTGAGAATTTTGTCTTGTTGTGAAAAGAAATTGTTTTACAATCAATTATTTCAACATCAGACAATGTTTCATCTATGCATCAAGAAAAACACGACATGTTTCATTGATGCATCATGAAAAAAATCAATATGAAAATGCACTGAAAAATTTTACCAACATAAAAAAATCTGCAGAGAGATATCATATTTTTTATCATCTTGCATTTTTTCTGCATCAAAATATTTTCTTCACGTGAAAAAAAATCTTCAAAGTGGCGTCTGGCATTTTTTCTCAACGTAATCAAATTTTTTCTTTGCAGCATTAGCAGGATTGTTTTAATTACATTTTATAGCACAATCAAAAATGATTGTATCGAACTTCTTTGACAAAATCTACTCGATTGCATGCAACTACTTTTAAACAATTCACATGATTCCTCATGTTGATGGCAACATAAAAACAAAAAAAATAATGATACTTTGATCAGATGCGAAAGAAAACTCATTTCATTGTTTTACAATCAATTTTATTTATAACTTAGTCGGTTGTAGTTTTTCATTACACAAAAAAAATCTTGACTTCATTTTTTGTTTTCTTCAAGAGAAATATATTCTTGTAGTCTCAACGTATGGCTCTCGGCATATAGGGCAATGTCTTGTTTTTGAAGCACATCCTTGACAAGCAGCAACGTGTCCACAAGGTAGGAAAGCGGTATCGTATTCATTGTTGTAGCATATTTTGCAGATTTTATGTGATTGCTGTACAATATCGTATTCTGCTTCTACATTATCACAATCCAAAATTTGATCGCCAAAGAATATCTCGAACAAATTATCAATTGTATTTTCATCATTAGTGTTAAAGAATTGTACCATCAATTGTTTTTTCTCCAAAATAGTCATGCTTTTTCCATTTTTCATTTTTCTTGAAATTTTTTCCACTACACCGCGACGTAAAATCTCATTTTTGTTTTCATGAAGTAGGTCGATCATTTGTGCAATTGTCTTTTTATGTAAAATAAATTGCACCAAATCAGACTCTGATTTTTCTTTTGCCAAAGCTTCTGCTAATTGTCTCAAGCTGTGCGTACTCATTGCGATATAGATTTTTTCTGAGTAATTTTTTAAGATACACCATGCTAAATAATTGTGAAAAATGTTTGTAGTGAACAACTTTCAACGAAAGAAAGAAAGGGGAGAGGGATTTTTGGGTTAAAAACGCTCTAAATTTATACTATTAACTTTTTATTGCAAATGATATAGAAAATTATACATCACTACTAGAATTTTCAGATGAATATACATGATCTGAAGCAGGTTTCCTAGAATAATATAACGTTTGTTCCTCAAAATCAGATAAAAAATCTTCCGCAGGTACTTGATCTCCTTCTGAATCAGTCACATATTCTACAAGGTAAAGATTTTTCTCCTGTTTTTCAAAGTATTTTTCTGTGAGCTTATCTTTTCTTTTACACATGAGTTGATCTTCAACTTCTTTGTTAGACTCCTCTACCTCACTCCTTTGAATTTTGTGTAACTTCTCAGAAGCTATATCACGTTCCATTTTATTTAAAATTTCTTCTATCCAAGATGGCGGGTCATCGGAATGTGGTCTTTTTCGTGTAAATCTTTCCAAAATTTTCTCAGCTTCTTCTTTCGTAGGATTATGATTTATCAAAAACTGCAAAACAGTTTCGTCAAATATAATTTTTATGAATTTCTTTATTCAAAAATATGGAACTCACCATGTTATTGTGTATCCGAAATATGTATTCTCCGTGAATTAGGTTGGCCTATCTTTCGTAAAACAAACTTATTGGTTTGACTGTCGATTATAGAATAACAACAATTTTACACACTTTGGTTGAAATATCCAGTTCAAGTTATGCATCACTTAAAAAATTATCCAATATTGCGAAATTTAAATATTATTTTTCACACGTGCAATGAAAAATGTCTCATAAAAGTTTCAAAATTGTACGATATTTTACTGGAAAAACACCATACGTGATAAAAAGATGAAATTTGAGATTTTCCTTCTTTGTGTGCACTAGGACATGTTTCGAACAAGACTTGATGGCCCTAGTAAAATACACTTACACGATCGCAACTTTTCTTGGAAAAAATCCATTCCCAGTTGAAATATGATCCTCTGCATACGTGAAATTAGGATTTTTTTTAAATAAAAATACTAAATTCCGGAATGATTTCCTGGAAAAGCATCATTTGCAACATAAAAATGAAATTGGAGATTTTCCTTTTGCATGGACATGTTTCAAACCTCTCCTGTAGAATCCACGAAAATCGTTTTTTTAGCGCACATATTCTTGATTTATGAGTGTCAAAAACGTGTAGATCCAAAATTTGGGCCCGACCTGAGGAGGTCGCATTTCATCTCGGACAAAATGCACATACACCAATTGTACTGGGCACCCCCCCCTCCCAAACCTCTATATCCCCCCACCACTTCTCAGAATCCGATGACGTCATATTTAACTTTTTCATTAAAATTTACACATTACACTCATTTTTTAACGTTATTTTCCCACTTGACTTGGATTTTTTTACAAATTTTTAATGCGTTTGTTTAAGTTGTGTTATCAGGGCTAAATCGATAAAGGTTTATTGAGTTGTATTAGCCGGTTAAAATCCCGAAAATACGAATTGGTTGATAAAGGTATCATAACTACTCCCGCAGTTGCTTTCGCACTTGCTAGTGGCAAAAGAATCAAACGCAATAAAAATTTGTAAAAAAATCCAAGTCAAGTGGGAAAATAACGTTAAAAAATGAGTGTAATGTGTAAATTTTAATGAAAAAGTTAAATATGACGTCATCGGATTCTGAGAAGTGGTGGGGGGATATAGAGGTGTGGGAGGGGGGGGGGTGGGTACCCAGTACAATTGGTGTATGTGCATTTTGTCCGAGATGAAATGCGACCTTCTCAGGTCGGGCCCAAATTTTGGATCTACACGTTTTTGACACTCATAAATCAAGAATATGTGCTAAAAAACGATTTTCGTGGATTCTACAGGAGAGGTTTGAAACATGTCCATGCAAAAGGAAAATCTCCAATTTCATTTTTTTTTGTTGCAAATGATGCTTTTCCAGGAAATCATTCCGGAATTTAGTATTTTTATTAAAAAAAATCCTAATTTCACGTGTGCAGAGGATCATATTTCAACTGGGAATGGATTTTTTCCAAGAAAAGTTGCGATCGTGTAAGTGTATTTTACTAGGGCCATCAAGTCTTGTTCGAAACATGTCCTAGTGCATACAAAGAAGGAAAATCTCAAATTTCATCTTTTTATCACGTATGGTGTTTTTCCAGTAAAATATCGTACAATTTTGAAACTTTTATGAGACATTTTTCATTGCACGTGTGAAAAATAATATTTAAATTTCGCAATATTGGATAATTTTTTAAGTGATGCATAACTTGAACTGGATATTTCAACCAAGTGTGTAAAATTGTTGTTATTCTATAATCGACAGTCAAACCAATAAGTTTGTTTTACGAAAGATAGGCCAACCTAATTCACGGAGAATACATATTTCGGATACACAATAACATGGTGAGTTCCATATTTTTGAATAAAGAAATTCATAAAAATTATATTTGACGAAACTGTTTTGCAGTTTTTGATAAATCATAATCCTACGAAAGAAGAAGCTGAGAAAATTTTGGAAAGATTTACACGAAAAAGACCACATTCCGATGACCCGCCATCTTGGATAGAAGAAATTTTAAATAAAATGGAACGTGACATAGCTTCCGAGAAGTTACACAAAATTCAAAGGAGTGAGGTAGAGGAGTCTAACAAAGAAGTTCAAGATCAACTCATGTGTAAAAGAAAAGATAAGCTCACAGAAAAATACTTTGAAAAACAGGAGAAAAATCTTTACCTTGTAGAATATGTGACTGATTCAGAAGGAGATCAAGTACCTGCGGAAGATTTTTTATCTGATTTTGAGGAACAAACGTTATATTATTCTAGGAAACCTGCTTCAGATCATGTATATTCATCTGAAAATTCTAGTAGTGATGTATAATTTTCTATATCATTTGCAATAAAAAGTTAAAAGTATAAATTTAGAGCGTTTTTAACCCAAAAATCCCTCTCCCCTTTCTTTCTTTCGTTGAAAATTGGTTATTACAAACATTTTTCACAATTATTTAACATGGTGTATCTTAAAAAATCACTCAGAAAAAATCTATATCGCAATGAGTACGCACAGCTTGAGACAATTAGCAGAAGCTTTGGCAAAAGAAAAATCAGAGTCTGATTTGGTGCAATTTATTTTACATAAAAAGACAATAGCGCAAATGATCGGCCTACTTTATGAAAACAAAAATGAGATTTTACGTCGCGGTGTAGTGGAAAAAATTTCAAGAAAAATGAAAAATGGAAAAAGCATGACTATTTTGGAGAAAAAACAATTGATGGTACAATTCTTTAACACTAATGATGAAAATACAATTGATAATTTGTTCGAGATATTCTTTGGCGATCAAATTTTGGATTGTGATAATGTAGAAGCAGAATACGATATTGTACAGCAATCACATAAAATCTGCAAAATATGCTACAACAATGAATACGATACCGCTTTCCTACCTTGTGGACACGTTGCTGCTTGTCAAGGATGTGCTTCAAAAACAAGACATTGCCCTATATGCCGAGAGCCATACGTTGAGACTACAAGAATATATTTCTCGTGAAGAAAACAAAAATGAAGTCAACATTTTTTTGTGTAATGAAAAACTACAACCGACTAAGTTATAAATAAAATTGATTGTAAAACAATGAAATGAGTTTTCTTTCGCATCTGATCAAAGTATCATTATTTTTTTTGTTTTTATGTTGCCATCAACATGAGGAATCATGTGAATTGTTTAAAAGTAGTTGCATGCAATCGAGTAGATTTTGTCAAAGAAGTTCGATACAATCATTTTGATTGTGCTATAAAATGTAATTAAAACAATCCTGCTAATGCTGCAAAGAAAAAATCAGATTACGTTGAGAAAAAATGACAGACGCCACTTTGAAGATTTTTTTTCACGTGAAGAAAATATTTTGATGCAGAAAAAATGCAAGATGATAAAAAATATGATATCTCTCTGCAGATTTTTTTATGTTGGTAAAATTTTTCAGTGCATTTTCATATTGATTTTTTTCATGATGCATCAATGAAACATGTCGTGTTTTTCTTGATGCATAGATGAAACATTGTCTGATGTTGAAATAATTGATTGTAAAACAATTTCTTTTCACAACAAGACAAAATTCTCACAAATAATTTTATTTCATTGACTTTAATCTTGCTCACATAGCAAATAGGTGTGATTATGAAGGAATCACACCTAATATGTTGAGATGAAAAGGGAATGTTGGTATAGATAAATATTGGCATAATGCATAACCCTGTGCAATTGAAGTTTCATTTTTTTCTTCATTCTTCTTATCTTAAGAGGATTCAGATTGCAAATATACAAGATTAAAACAATTTACATTTACGTTTTCTCATCTTTTTATTTGACATCATTTGATTTTTATACACATGTTACATTTTAAGAAATATTTGATTTACTTGCTACAAAAGGAATTTCATGAAACAGGCGAAAATAATTGACTGGTGGATCAAAAGTATTGCTGTTTGAAAAATTAGAATTTTCCAATCTTTGCACACCTAAAGATTTACAAACATTGCTGTATCTCTCAAAATATTCTTGTACATACCACTGTACAGAACTATTGTAAATCAAAGTTGCATTTATAAATTCAGAAAGTAACATTAATTTCTCAAATTCTGCAATATTTAGAGATAAACGATCAATTCCATTATTTTGACAGAGAATAAGTAGTTCAGAATTTTCCACAGCACAGTAACTACTAATGTTCACGCAATTGTCAAGTTGAATGTTCAGCAACTCCAGTTTCATATTGGCATCATCCTTTCCAGCATCCTCTCCCAATAATTTCCTTAAAGTTTGTTCATTGGCACAGAACGTTGTCCATGTACTTTGGGTGAATTCTACAGCGTCAATTCCATCCCAGTAGCTTACAGCACATATTTTAGCAACTGGTGAAAAATTGTCTGGAGAAAACCCGATCGTGGTAAACAATGTGCATGTTCGATTTAGAAAGTAGGTGTATGCATTCAGTAGCTCAGGAGTTGTATTTTGTTGTCGATTTCTTGCATATTTTTCCTCATCCTTGCGAAGTTCCTCAGCAGGATCAGGATTATATTTGTAGAAGTGCTGCTTTGCCTTCATTACACTTGAAACTTGATGTGATCTTTCTTGTGCCTCCATATTTGCAGATAAGTTATTTTGTGATTTATCACTTTACACTAAGAAAATGCCTTCCACTCAACAATAAATCAGGGATACAAATGTGACTTTTTTTTCCAATGTTCAAATTCCTATAAAATATTTTAGGATCTTTTGATAGTACAGACGAAATTTCCCGAGAAAATTATGTAAACGTATGCAAAATGTTTGTTTCATACACATTGAAACATGTTTGGACATGTCATGTTCATATCTCAGAATAAAGTCTAGAGGTAGGATGCGAGGGGCAAATAGAACATTTTTCTAAATAACAAGTGAAGTTGCTTTTTTTTTTTAAATAGTTTTTCAATGTAATAAATTAAATTTTGTTAACATTTATTCAGGGATGGGGGAGGATGAAGCTTTAGGGTCAAGAACTAAAATTAATAGTATTCAGTGATGAAGTGCTAGTGAGTGCAAAGCTAAATTTCTTTAACAGTGTAAGAACGCAAATCATTGACTTTATTTTAGTGAGTATCGCTTGAATTTTATTTTTTATGCCTATTCTACTGAGAGTCATCTTAAAAAAAATTGTTCTTCTATAAAAGAAAGAGGATTTCATCTTGTATTTTGAGATATGTCAAACAGAAATAGACATAAATTTGATAATGAGTCATCAATGAAAAATGCATAAGTTAATTTAGCATCCCAGGTACCGAATTATAGAAGTGTATACAACATTTCATTCATAAAAATCAATTTTATATGAAAAGTCGGTTCCTATTTTATTTCACTCTGCTGCCATTTCTCCACATAATAGAATTCTTAGAAAATATTGTACATATATTTAAAGCTTTTTTCATATTTGTTAAATTATAATAAAAGAAAACACAAATCAATAATTCACTTTGAATAATTTTGTTCTGTAATGTTGTAAAAATTCTCTAATGTCAGAGAAAAAGAACATTGTAATACAAAGTTATGAGAAATCTAACACTTTTTCCATTCTTTTCTCACTTGCGATCAAGAGAGTTAAATGATTCATACACAAGACATGAAATTTTGCACTCATTGACATTTTTTTCATTCATCTTTTAATTCTTTTATTTTATGCATGCTACAAGAGATCATATTTTGAATAATCTCACAATTGTATAGAAATGCATTGCAACATCTTTGATCATCAGTTTGTTTATTTGAAAATTGGGGATCTGAAACCCAGATTCTTGAAATTTCATGACAGTCACTATCTGCAATAAGCAGAAATTCAATATATTTCACGAAGTTTATCACTTCTTATCTGAAATCACTGAACGAAAAAATATTTTTTTTAGACAAATTGCATAAAGATCGTTTGATCATATCATCAAGAGATGTGGATAATGTGAGATACAATCATGTAAGTGGAAAAGTATGATATTTTTCGGTAATTTATGTTACAATTTAAATAAAAAAGACAAATATTGCAAACAATACGCAAGCTCAAAAGTTGCATGCTTTTAAAAAAACTGTTTACA
>NW_026604629.1:0-18597 GCF_024763615.1 Phlebotomus papatasi
ATAGGGGAAAGTTGGGCTCTTTTAGACATTTATCAAAGAAGTGTTTTCTTATTACATTATTATTTATTACATATTATTTATTTCTGATTAGGGTAAGATGGGGTAATTCGGGATTATGTTTATTTTGGAATTTTGACTTATTTTCACTGTTTCAGATGGTCAGAGAGAAAAAGTAAACCAAAATCTCCAAATTAGTTCAAAATTAAACATGATTTCCAAATTATCCCGTCTTACTGTGTTATCACACTTGCACATTAAAATTTTAATATGATTCACATTAATTGTCGCTGGTGAGAGTCCAAATGTGTAATTTGTGTGTTTGAATCATTTTATATTCAAAATTTGATCTATTTGTTGATAAAAAGGTAGACTTTGCCCGCAAAATTTGATATAAATTGATTTATGGCATTAATGCGAAAAATGAATGCGATTTTCTCTTTAATTTTTTAATGTGAAAAATATTTTTGCTCTAGGTAAATTTACACTTATTTTTGCAGGCCAAGTCCACTTCTTTATCAATAAATAGAAAAACCCCAAATATTAAGTGACTCAAAGACACAAATAACATATTTGGACGCTCACAAGCGACAATTAATGTGAATCACATTAAAATTTTAATGTGCAAGTGTGATAACGCTGTTACGCTATACTTGATGGCAAGTTTGTTGGAGGAAAACATTTTTGGTCGGTAAAATATTACATAAAATTGTTGGATAATGAGCTGGCGTAATGGATATTCTATGGGGACACTTCCGGTAATCGCTAGTGGAAATTTATTTCACCTCAAGAAGAAAAACAAATTTTCTGTCTTGCACCGAACCGAAAGCTCGGGGCAAGACAGAAAATTTGTTTTTCTTCTTGAGGTGAAATAAATTTCCACTGGCGATTACCGGAAGTGTCCCCATAGAACATTACATAAAATAGTCAGTAAAAAATAAATTGATCACGGCGAGCCTGGCGTATGGTAGAACTGGAGAAATTTTCTACTGATTGGCTTGAAATTTTCGGGGTGGCCGCTTAGACAGATTCTTTAGAGAGGTACACAGAACTTTTAAAATTAATAAACAATTATATTTATCATAAATATTTAAATTCATATTTTAGACAAAAAACCGTGATGTTTTTTTCAAGTTACTGCCAAAATTACAAAAATCAATATTTCTCAATTATACTATGTAGGTACTTCTGTAGATAATCTATCTAAAAGCAGCTGGCCCGAAAATTTCAAGTTAATCAGATGCAAATTACTCTAGTTCTCCAGATACACACCAATTTTCTCACAGAGTATCACAATAAATGGCTCAACAATGCGTAAAAAACCGATATTTGCTTAATATAGTAGATATAGATTTATCAATACTATCGATTCGACAGCGAAAAGTTATTATTTTACCTCTGATTTTAAACATTTAATATTTTTCCAATATTCATTCAATGAATTTGACCTACCTATAGTGTATTTTAATGCCTAGTCTTAAAAGTGACACATGTCCTGGAAAATAGATCAGATTCAGAGTACGTGCGAAGCCTAGGAGCTTTCCCCTTGGTCTAGGAGACATTTCATTTGAAAGGATCAGTCATTAAGTGCATCTATTTGGGATCGTCAACTTATTTTTTCTCAAATTGTCTTTTCCTGAAAATTTTAGAAATGGTAATGGTACAGATTTTAAAATTTAGAACGAACCAACTGCACAGTAGGGCGTTTCAACAAAGAAAAAAAAATTTTGGTACTATTCTCACGGTGCTGTATTTGATGAGACAAGAAAGTTTTTCTTCGACGATCATATGATCAGACGCCGGCCGTTTAGAGGTGGCTGAATGACCCTCCCTGTAAAACATTTTTCTGATTTTACACTACAGAGAGGGTCGTTAAGCTACCTCTAAACGGCATCTGATCATATGGTCGCCGAAGACAAATTTTCTTGTCTCATCAAATGCAGCACCGTGAGAATAGTGCCAAAAAAAATTTTTCCTTGTTGAAACACCCTAATGCACAGACTAAATTAAAATTTCGTACAGTTTTTCTTACGAGGATTTATCGGAAGATTTTTTATTGATTCAACAAAATTATTTTTATTGCACAAAGAATTTGAAAAAAAAATTGATGAAAATTTTAGTTCAAAATTTTGAAAATTCCGCTGTTGATACCTGATTTTTGAAGACATATTTATTAATGGTGGTGATCGACATCATAGCAGATGAATATAATCAAAATATTACTGTTTTAAATATTTTTTCTGAATTTTATGATTATTTCAAAATTTTATATAATTGTTTATACTTTCTTAAAAGTAAACCCCTTTAAACCTGCGGATAGGGTTGTGGGGTCTCTAAATCCCAAATGCTACTATCTCAAACCACTGAGCATGTAAGTTCATATTTGAAATGGTTAAACATCAATGGTTCTTTTTTAACTTTGAACCACTTTAGGCAATCCAATACCAATTTTCTTTATGATATAATTCGGTCAAGAATTTAATTCAATTACCAATGAGATATGAAACATAAAATATTTTGTATGTATGCTCATCTTCAGGAGTCACGTGGCATTGCATTATGTGATTTGCAGGGGACAATTGGGATTGTTTAAAACTCCTTTAGAGGTTCCATCATTAAGGGAAGAACACATTACCCATCACCGTTAAAACGGTTTTGACATAGGGAAAATCTTTCTGACGTCGCACACACCCTGACTTAGAACACTTCACCTTTTTACCATATTTTTTTAAATCAAAAATAAACTATATTAAAAATTGAAAACACCTTCATAAAACAAATATTCGATGATAATTAAAATAATAGCAAAAACGTGTAAAAAATTAAAAATCTGGTAATTTAACATCACAACGCCCAACGCCCCATTCCAGGTGAGCTGAAAATGGTTGAAAATTTATACAGCTTGGTTCCAAATGGCAATTGTAGCGGATAAAAGGTCTACAAAGAGCCTTTGGCCGCCGGCTAAGATGGTTGGTGTGTGAATAATTTGGACAATGATGCAGAATATTAAATGATTTTTCAGCTTTTTTTGTTGATTAAAAAATTCATGCAACCCTCGGAAGGTGCAAGAAGTTGCCAATAAAAAGCACTGACACAAATTTATTGCCATTGATGCAATTGCCAAAGCAGTTGGGAGGTTATTTAAACTGGTGCACCTGAGAGGTAACCTCAAAGGATATCCCGTGCGAGGCGAATGAGGAGCAGCTGATTGATGCCACTTTTTCGGGTGGAAAAAGGTGAAGAATTGCCAAAGAGATAAACCACCTCGAACCGGAAGAACATTTACATCTTTGCTTTGAGTGTTCTTCGCTTTCAAGTCATACCCAAGTAGCAAAATATTTGTCTTGTTGACTACCAAGGGATTTAAATTGAACTTATCAGGGATCTTAAGGGGTCTTTATGAAACTGGACATAGGAGTAGTAAGTATACAACCATGTAGAGCTGTTTTTGTAAAAATTTTCCACATATACAACCGCATGACTGAAAATTCTCAAGATATACAATCGTGCGGCTGTTTTTCTCGTTATACAACCATACGTCTAATTTCATACTTTGGGGAAGTAGAAAGAATTGCAATATTTGAAGAAGAAGAAGAAGAACAAGAAGAAAACGAAAAAGAAGAAAACAGACGTACGGCTGTATATCTTGAGAATTTTCAGCCATACGGATGTATATGTGGATAATTTTTTACAAAAACAACTCTACACAGAATTATAAGGATAGGATAGACAAGCGCAACGTAATTGTGAAAGAGAGGGATGAATATTTTTTAATTTTTTTCTGGAAAAGAGACAGGAATCCTAAAAGGAAGGTCAAAAATAGTGAATTATTATATTATCTATAATTGTGAAGTTACGTTTTTTAAATAAATAAATTAGGGTTTAAAATAATTAAAGGTTGCATGTGAAAAGTGTTCATAGCCAATGACTTGTTGTTGTTGTTAACAGGAATACAGTTTTCAAATATGTATTTATATCAAAAATGCACATCATGCATTTTATCATCATTCTTAGGTATATCAGGGCAGTGACATGGTCAGCATATGGCTTTTTTTTTTAAATTCATTGTTTTAGTGCTACTGTGTATAAATACAAGTGCATAAAGAGGTGTATGTGTTACATATCATGGATTCGTCACACATAACGTCGTGTCTTAAGAGAAATAAATATACCCGGAAAATATTCAGAGGTGTATTTCCATTAGATTATTTACCTCTAAAAGATATTAAAAGGCCTGGACTTATAATAGTTAATACAGCTATTTCAACTCATCCAGGAAAACATTGGGTAGCAGTTTATTTACCCAAATCAAGTAGGCCTATAGAATTTTTTGATTCCTACGGAAGACTTCTACAAAACAGATATTTTGATAGATTTTTCACAAAATTCGTAAGGAATAATAAAATTTTATTCAATAATAGACTTCTCCAATCATCATGGACAGCTGTTTGTGGTTATTATTGTTGTGTATATGCTGTTTTTAGGGGGAAAGGTACATCCATGAATAAGTTTATAAGTATGTTTTCCGAACAAACACCCGAAAATGATCGGAAAATTGTCGAATTATTTCAGAAACATTTTAAATATCCTAGAAGAAAGTAATATTTCATCAGTAAGTAAAAAACAATTGACGGGGACACACTCAAAATACTTCTATAAGGAATGCAAGAAGGAATGGAGAAATTGAAAAAGAAATTAGTGAAAGAAAAACGGACAAAAAGAAATAAAACTAGTCAGAAGAGAAAAGTTTCTACAAGTGAATTGCAGTTAAATCCAGATACTTCAAAGGAGAAGAATTATACAATTACAACAGAAAGTGTAATACCCCCTTTAAAAAGTCGAAATACATCTGCTATATTACAAGGATATACATATTTTTTAAACGACTGTTATTCTACATTTGTATCAATTGGATTTGATGCTGAGAGTTATGCACCAATTTTACAAATTTCTGCACAAAATCATTACTTTGGAGTTGATTCTATTAAATTCAGCAGAGTTCAGTGGATAACATTCTACGAAGCAAAAGAAAATATAGAGGAAAGATTGAATATTTCTGAAGAGCAAATTGACGATGGCCAATTCTTCTTCTACCACAGCATTATCAGCGAGAAGGCCGAGGATACCGTGAAAATAGATTTTATGACTTTCAATAATACCATATGTATTGTTTTCACCCAAAATGATGTATCAGTAATATTAACTAAATCAGAATTTACAAAACTAACGGATTTGAATGATTTTTTTAACTTCACTTTAATATATAACAATTCAGTAAGATTTTATGTAAAAGAATATTGTGAAAATTATGTAACTTCATGTAAAAATCAAAATGTTAAGAAAATGGATTCAAGTGCATTCAAGCCACCTGTGGACGTGCGTCCGCCCATAAATTATTTTAGATTATTTCATGAATTACCTTTCGTATACGATAATATCTGTAATATTAACACAACAAATAAAATGTGAATTAAATAAGACTATCATAAAAAAATATGTAATGTAGAAGCAAAACTGTTGACTATTAAGGTTTGAAATATTTCCACACATACATACTACGTCATGTACTTCATTAAATACATTCTGAAAATTTGATGAGTCAAATGAGTTGATTTGCTGCTCCAGTAAATGTATTTTATGCAAATAAAAAGATCATATTTCTCATAAATTGTGACTTATTGATGATTGCAATGTCCAAAATCGATCACTCTGGTATATTACTTTCAGTGGTTAACAACACTTTCTACTTTATCATGAAAAATTCATCGTTTTTGGAAGAGCTTCTGCTCTCAAATAAATCCCTCTCAACACTCTTTAAAATTCTTAAAGAGCCTAAACTAAAATTTTATCAAGTGGAAGTGCTAAATAAAATTGAAGATGTTTTAAAAAGTGGTACCTCTGTATCTAATGAAGAAAAATCAATTTACACCAGTGACATTTTAAATGTAGATGGTGATGTTATGATCTGTCATCGTATCTTACGACTTCTTTGGAAATGTAGTGGTAAGTGTATATTTTATCTAAATCATTCAATTATTTTATTTTATAACACGCGGTTCTTGGAATATGCACATTTTCGGTTACACACAAAAACCACACGAAACAGAAAATTTGTATGGGGAGCTTACATATTATTCATATCGTTATATCTAAATTTGTTTTCTTTTTTTCTTGATATAGCTAATAATTCAGAGTATTCTATGATCGTCTCGAATTCATCCTCATCCTCATCTATTTCTCCTGAATCAAGCCATCACCAAGATAATGGTTTTACTGGTAATGCAGACAATAGTATCGATGATGAAGGATCGTGTGAAGTTGTGCAGGAAACTCGTCAGACAGGAAGAGGTATGTATTAAAAAACATATAGAGAAAATAAAAAATTAAAGCTTAATATATAAATTTAAAAAAATATATATTGATATACTTCTAATTACAGGTGGTAATGATAATGTTAATGCTGACGGCGATGAGCTTATCGTCAACCAACCCTCTATGGTCCAGGTGTTAGGGAAGGAAAAGTCCTTTAACAAAAAATTTAGTCTCACACAATTAGGCGTGAGATTTCTTCTAAAAAAACCTGAGACATCGCCTGACTATGCATGGTTAAGAGAAGCTTTGCAAGAAATTATCAGCATCATACAATCAGAAGGAAATATTGGGGACAAAGCAACTATGGAATTCCATTTACCACAGAATCCTGAAGTTACGCCAATATACGTGGGACTTACACCTATCCATGCTCTGGCACCTGAAAATCTGTTTAGTCGATTTGAGAAGGTAAATCAGAGTAACGCCACTTTTGGTGCTAGTGAAGAACTTCTCATAACATCATCCATTGTGCATATGATGCAAGGACGTGGACAAAATAAAACCGCTAATATGGATTTTAATGAAATTAAAAGGTAGAGATTTTAAATTCTTATTAAATCAATCAGTTGGATAAATAAATAAATAAATTTTGAGACCTGAATTAATAATGAATATTTCATTCCAGATATAAGAAATTCAGTGTTGTCGACCCTGGTGTGAAAGAATTTTGTCTGCCGATTGCACTTCTTATGGGGAGAATCCTTAATATGAAAAACAAGGACCGCCGTAAGAAGACCCTCAATAGTTGTAGGCGATACACAAAAAAGTTGCGAACTCAGGCAATAAATATGGTCAAACAGTGTGGCGCTGCAATATCGCTAAACGGCGAGTATGATCTAAATTTTATTTCTGTATTTTCCGCAAAATTTCCTAAATATTTGATAACTGTATATAATAAGTTAGGTGATTGTAAGGGCATCATATTTAAATCACCAAAATCAGAAAAAAATTCAGAGAACCGCATAAATTTATTTTATGACGAAAAAGAACGTCACTATTTTTGCATTAGCAATGTAGCGTCGTTTTTTAATTTTAGACATCAATGTGAAACATGTGATGCTCTTTATAATCACAATCATAAATGCCCAGGACGATGTAGGTATTGCAATAAAAAACCACCGTGTCTCTATGTTGATTCTCTTAAGAAGTGTGACGATTGCAATCGAGAATTTCGTGGGGAAGATTGCTACAATTATCACAAAGAGAAGACGTGTGATGCATTTAAGATTTGTCCAACTTGTGATACATTTTACAAAGTTGCATCAAATCATAAGTGTAACACGTCAAAATGTTATTCTTGTAATAAAATTGTAGAAAAACCCCACTACTGTTACATTCAAAGTTTTAAAAGTAAACCGCCTAAAGAATTCCAGATTATTTTTTATGACTTTGAGTGTCAGTTTCTTGATGAAGGGCAGGGATTTTATCGCCATTCTCCAAATATATGCGTGACAAATATTGTTTGTCACCTATGCTACGAATCATCTTCATTTCCTGCCGTATGCCCTAATTGCAATCCATTCGAAAATGTTTTTTCTAATGATAATACATCTACGTGTGTTACAAAATTTATTAATTATGTATTTAAATTCCGTAAATGGCCTGTTGTGGCAATTGCACATAATGCAAAAGGGTATGATGCTCAATTCATCCTTGAAGAATTGTGTAATAGAGATTTGAAGATTAATCCTATCTTAGTTGGTCGGAAAATTCTTTGTATTTCCGTTAACCAAGTCACATTCATCGATTCAATTGCATTTATTCCTCTTGCATTATCAAAATTTAGCGCGAGTTTTGGTCTAGTGGATTGCAATAAGGGGGAATATCCATATAAGTTTAATACACCCGAAAATGAAAACTATATTGGATCATATCCTCCGATAGAATATTATCCAATTGATAGTATGTCATCGGATAAGTTTACTAAATTTGTTAAATGGTACAATGAAAATAAGCATAGGCCATTTAATAATAGAGAGGAACTCATTAAATATTGTCAACAAGATGTACATATTCTTCGCGCAGGATGCCTGTATTTTATGATATCTTTTCTTGAGACCACAGGCATTAGTCCATTTTTACAAGCTGTTACAATCGCAGATGCTGTCATGAAAGCATATCGAAAAAATTATTTAAGGGAGAATACTTTAGGTATTACTCCTAAGAATAATTATAATCCAAATTTTATTCATTATCAAAGTAAAATTGGTCTCAAATGGTTAATTTTTCAAAAACAAAGATCTTTTCCAAATTTGCGTTATGAAGTGAAAATTAAGAATACAAACTTCATTGTTGACGGTTACGATGAGGAATCCAATACAGTGTTCGAATTTTTCGGGTGTTTTTATCATGGTCATACATGTTTGCAGGATCGAAAGTACCAGTGCAGCAAAGACCCTCTGGATACACTGGGAAATCGTTATGAAATGACTATGCATAGGTTGTCAAAATTACGAAAATTGGGTTACAAATTAAAATTTACATGGGAATGTGAATTTCGCAAGCTTCTTAAATATGATCAAGTGTTGAATAATTCAATTGATAACCATCGCGAAATTATCAATGCTGGATTTGATTTAAGAGCAGCTGTATATGGGGGGCGTACTGAAGTATTTAAACTGTATTGTAAAGCTCAACCGGGTGATAAGATGTATTATTACGATTTTACATCTTTGTACCCGTGGGCAAATAAATATACAAAATACTTTTCAGGACATCCTACCATAATTAGAGATTTTACTGATCCATGTGAAATTTTGAGTTACGACGGAGTTGCAAAATGTAAAGTTTTACCCCCTCGATCACTTTATTTGCCTGTTCTTCCATATCGGTGTGACAATAGATTGACTTTTCCACTCTGTGCTATGTGTGTTCTAGAAAAATCCGATCTAGATGAGTGCACACATACCGATAATGAACGATCTCTCTTAGGATACTGGGCCTTGGACGAAATTAGGCTCGCAGTCGAAAATGGTTACATTATCCTAGAAGCTCTAGAATTATGGTCATATGAGCCTATTCAGTATGATCGTGATTCTGGAGAACGGGGTTTATTCGCAGACTATGTTGACAATTTCTTAAAAATTAAACAAGAGTCTAGTGGATGGCCTGAAGGTTGCGAGTCTGATGACTCTAAAGATCAATATCTGGAGAATTATCGGCTCAAAGAAGGGATAGAGCTCAACAGAGAGAATATTACCCTTAACAAAGGACGCAGAAGTTTATCTAAACTTATGCTGAATAGTTTGTGGGGTAAGTTCATTCAAAGAGAGGATTTAAAGAAAACCGAGATCTGTAGTTCACAAGAAGAACTTATGGCATTCGTGACAAATGAGGGTATTGAAGTACATCAACTGAATCTTTGTGGCCCTAACAAAATATTTGTCACATGGTCCCATTTAACTGATTGTTTACCTGAATCTAAACATGTAAATTTGGGCGTTGGAATCTGTACCACAACAAACGCTAGAATAGCATTGTACAAAGCACTTTCACGAGTAGGAAAAAATGTACTATATTGTGATACAGATTCTATCATATATTTGGTTCCAAAGGGAGAGGAAAATCCACTAAAAGTTGGATCATTTCTTGGAGAATTAACAGACGAATTATCATCTTATGGGGAGGGGTCATACATAGATGAATATGTTTCCACAGGACCAAAATCATATGGTATCCGTATTTTGAATCCCACTACAGGTACCTATTCCTACAAAGTAGTCTTTAAAGGCATCACTATGAACCGTCATGTGGAAGAAAAGGTTAATTTTGATGCCCTTAAAGAGCTCGTGAATGGAGGAGACCCTATTGAAGTTCAATATAAGGATACCATATTCCGAGGTTCACATTTTAAAATGTCATCAGGACCCTCAACCAAAACAGCAAAATTTACATTTGATAAACGTCGTTGTGTGGCAAATTTTAATACCTTACCGTATGGGTATTAGTGATATAATCTTACTATATACAGTTATTCTAAATATTTATATTATATTTATTTTAATATTTTCTATCTATTTATGTGAAAATGAAAGATATTAAAAAAAAAAAAAAAGATGTATATGATCTGTTCAGTTTAAATATAAGATTATTGTAATTTTCATGTTAATATAATTCAAATTTTATAATTACTATATTATATTATTATTTATCTCTATTTATTTATTTAATGGATTAAAATAAAGAAAAAAATCTTTTTAATTAACAGCATTTTTAATTTTCTCATCTTCGCATATTCACTTCGCATCGTATGAAACATCTGTCAATGGTATAAATAGGAGATCACTACACTGAAAACTTTTATTTGAAAATAGACATTCACACAATGTTCCTCAAATTTCCTGTACCTTTTACGATTATTCTTGCCGGCCCTTCTGGTTGTGGAAAGTCAACTTTTGCTCATGCAATTTTAGAAAATTTGCGACAACTGACAGATGTTGATTTCTCAAAAATTGTATGGTGTTTTTCTGAAAATAGTAGTGTTAATAATTTGCCTAGAATAAAAAATCTTGAAGTATACAAAGGAATTCCTGATAACATAGGCCTCGGTCTCAGCGATAAAACTCCAAAGCTTTTAATTATCGACGATTTGATGACAAGTAAAGAGTATGAACCGAAAATATGTGATTTATTTATAAAAGAATCTCATCATAGAAATATTTCTATAATATTTATCTGCCAAAATATATTTTACCAATCGCGATTTGCACGAACAATTAGCTTAAATGCAAAATATTTGACAGTATTTCGAAACGTTAGGGATAAATCACAATTTATGCCATTGGCCAGACAATTACATCCTGAAAATCCTAGTGAACTTTTGAACATATATAAAGAATGCACTTCAAAACCCTACGGTTATTTATTTATTGACCTTAATCAAGAAACACCAGATGTTTTGAGATTCCGCACAAATATTTTTAATAAAAATTGTGAAACTTGTTATTGTACATCTGAACAATTAAATAAGCTTACAAAATATAATGAAAATGAAACCGAAATCGAGGAATTTGAAACGTTTGAAGGAAAACAAGTATATGTTGTATATACTTAAAGATGCAAACCCAAAACTACGCAAGTCAATATTAAAAAATTGCAATTTTTCTACTATTAAAACAATTCAAGAAATTGCTCACAATATTATGATAGGAAACCATCGTGTAACTCCCGAATGTTACAATAGTTTGAAAAGGTATAAAAAGGATTTGAGAAAGTTTACCTGCTCAAAAGCATCAGAATGCTCAAAGAGAAAATTAGTTGTGCAAAAAGGAGGCTTTGTACCATTGTTATTATCTTCAATTCTATCTGGAATTATTGGAAAAATTTTATCAATAAAATGAGTTTTAACAGTAGAAAAGATAACAGAATTAAACGTATGATACTGTTAACACCAGAAATTTTTGAGAATTTAAAAGATATTTTGAATTTAGATAAGTCGCTTAACAATTTTGATCGTGAGATATACCAAATTTTAAAAGATAAGAAGTTGAATGCATCTCAGAAATGGTATAGATACCGGCAATCTCTTATAAGACAATCTGAGACTTTTCGTAAAAGAAATAAACTACCCCACGTGAAACAAAATACGGAATTATACCATTCGTTTCCAAGTAAAACGGAATCTGAACATATTCAAAAATATGGAAGGAAAGCTGCATCTGATATCGGGACTCAAACAAAATATGTATTTAAAAACGATAAATCTACAGAGATTACACCTATAAAATCAATTCAGACTAAACCTAACTTAGATGAGATAATTTACGAAGACGATAACATAGGAATAGATACAGTGGACGATAAAAATAACGTGGACACTACTTTTTTACCCTATGATGATGATGATAAATTTGACGATACGTTTGTAGAAGATTTTGATGACCTTATACCTTCTGAAGAATTTGATAAACTACCTAAAGATGTACAGAAAAGTTTTACACAGAAAGTTAATGAACATGTTAGAAATATTTCTAAATTAAATGAACTACCCCCTACGATGAATATATTAGGAGAAGATGGGTCCGTATACAGCATTGCAACAGATGGCGTGAAAAAACGTATTTCTGCTCACCATCCTGATTCCAAAAAAAGTATTAATACACCTACAGAAAGAAAACGAGAATATTTAACTCGGTCCGCAAAGAAAACTGCACAGACTCTGATCAACTTCCCAACGAGAAAAAGCAAAGGGAAAAGCACTAATAGTAATATTAAAACAAACATAAAATGGGACATGATAAAATAAATGAACTTTATAATAATATAGAATCTCCATACCTGTATGCATCTCCACGTAAACTATATAATAAATTGAAAACTGAAAATATCACACAACAAGATATAAAAGATTACCTAGCAAAGCAAGACTCTTATACACTCCATTTTCCTGTTATTAAAAAATTTAAAAGAAATCAATATAGGGTGTTTAACATTGATGAGTTATGGGAAATCGATTTATGTGATATGAAGCATTTCAAAAACGTCAATGATAACTATTCTTTCATTTTAACAGTGATCGATGTTTTCTCAAAATTTGCTTTCGCGAGGCCTCTAAAAACAAAATCTGCTAAAGACGTAACAAACGCATTTATGGATATTTTAAATTCTAGCGGAAGAAAACCTCAAATAGTTCAGTCTGATCATGGAAAAGAGTTTAAGAATATTTCATTCAGTAACATGCTTGCTTCAAACAATATAAAACAATATTTCTCTTACAATCCTACGTTAAAGTGTGCTGTTGTAGAGAGATTTAACAGGACTCTGAAACAACTTATGTACAAATATTTTACACATAGAAATACGAAACGTTATGTAGATGTCTTACACCATCTTTTATACGTATATAACAATAACGTCCATTCAACTATTAAAATGAAACCTTCAGATGTAACCGATTTAGATATTTTAAGACTGAATAAAATTTATAGAGAAAAACAGGAAAATTTAGTATCAAAAATTAAAACCAAACAAAAATTTCTGAAGAAAAACGATATTGTTCGTGTGGCAAAGCCTAGAGCCAACTTTGACAGAGGTTTTGAACAGAGATGGACAGAAGAGAAATTTATGGTTGATAAGATTATAAATAAAATACCATTTGCATTATACACTTTGCGTGATTTCAAAAATACGCCTATTACTGGAAGGTTTTATGGAAAACAATTACAAAAGGTACATAGCGTTCTTCCACCGATCGAAAAAATTATAAAAACTAGAGGCTTAGGCAAAAATCTTCATTATCTCGTGAGATTTTCTGACGATAAAACCGTAAAGTGGATCAGTAAAAGTGAAATTGACAAGCATTATGGGGTCTCTGACAAGAACAAATGAATTTTACTTAACACTTCTAAGTAATTCGTCAACTAATTATTTCCCAAACAACACTTTAGCAAACTTCCACACAAAATTACCCTCAAAACTCTTTCTTTCTGATGAGTGGGTCGTTGGATTAGCAGAAATATCATTCAATATCGCCAAGACATCGGATGATCGTGAAAAACCGAAACCTACTCAACCTAGAACAATACTTATTCGACATGAAGAAAAATCCAATAGATATTCTGAAATACCTATTTTTTCGCAATACACACCTTTGCATAGTCTATTATATCTCTTGAGGAACACTTTTACCAACGATTTGAGACCATCTGATGATTTTGTAGGAGCCAGTTTGCATCAAATAAATAATGATATTGATAAACGCTTAACTGAGATAATTAAACAGTTAACTGTGTGTGAGATAAAAGAAGGACATGGTGAAACTTCACAGGTACATAAAACAGGTGCGCTCTCGCATTTTTCAGTTAAGTTCAATTGCCATGAACCTGTAATTAAACTTGAAAATCCTATTGTAGAAAGTAATGGTAGAGATCCTATAACAACAATAACAATATTTCTGGAGAACAGAATATTTGATATTCCTCTTTACGAGACAGAATACATATCTATAGAAGAACTAATGAAAACTATTTTATTAGCAATACCTTTTAAAGTTAGAAATCAGAAAAAGTTGTTAAAAATTGTGGAAAATTCTCATATACCTCCTATAAAAATTGACAATAACGATTTTGTTGCAGCAAGTATCCATCCATCTGTTGTTCCACAAACTCAATCTCAAATTCATACACGTAAACTAATGTTCGTATATTCTGATATAATAAAACATCAACTCATGAGTAATACTTTTGCAAGGTGTTTAAGAACAATATTATTAATAAAGAATGATGAAGTCTATAAATCATTTGAAACTATTCAATATCATCCTCTAGAAAAGACGAGTTTTGATACCGTTGAAATTTTAATTACTTCACAAGATGGTGAAATTTATAATTTTGAACCAAGTGCAACCCCAACAATGTTGGTGTTGCACTTTAAAAAAAATAATAATTTGTGAGTATTAAAACAAAATGTATAAATAGACCCCCTATTCCAAAATAATATCACTTTACTTTGAAAATGAGTAACATATACACGAAATATTATCTGAGTCAATGCGGTAGAGGTGAGATTGGAGACGTTTATAGACCAAGTTTTTTAGGTATTCAAAGAGGTCGAGGATTAGGATCAATTCTTGGTGGGCTTATCAGGGTTCTTAGACCCCTATTTATGAGAGGTTTAAATGCAGTAAAAGACCAAGCAATTAAAACAGGTTCTGACATTCTAATGGATATAGGAACAAAGCCTTTTAGAAAAATATTGTCTGATCGTGGTCGAGAAGCTCAAAACAACTTAACGGATAAGGCTATGAAAAAGTTACAGTCAATGAGTGGTGATGGTATATATACGGGATCAAATGTACAAGGGTTCATTCCATCTTCATCCCCTCATCTTAAAGCGTCTAAACGAAAGTCGAGTGTACTGCAAAAAATCATATCGAAAGTTTCTAAAGTGAAGCGTAAGAATAAAAAGAAAATTAAAAGAAATACCAGCAAAAAACAAAAGAAGAAGAAGAAGAAGAAAACAGAAAAATCCAGAACTTTGGATATTTTCTCATAATGTCTAAATACAGAGAATGCATGAAAAGTGAATTAGATATTTTCGCATCACCTCCAATACAAACATCAATTTTGCGCACTGAAGAAGTGTCCTATCAGCCAATAGCAAGCTTAGATAATCCTTCTGTTATAGAATTTTATTCTGTAGCACACGGGGATTGTTATAGGGATCTTTCATCCATTTATTTAAGGTTTAAAATTCAACTTTTGAATGAATCAGGTCAAAATTATAAAGATGATGATACAAAACAGCCAGGTATCGTCAACAATATTCTCCATTCATTAATTCGTTCTTGTTCTGTTTCTTTAAATGGTAAAACGATATCACAAAATGAAGGTGATTATCATTATAGAAGTTATTTAGAAACACTTTTGACATATGGGACAGATGCAAAGAACACATTCTTGCAAAATTCTGGATGGTATCGGGATGACAATGATTTAGAAGACTTAATAGGAGAAAATAGAGGATATCAGGAAAGAAAAAATCTTGTAAAAAACAGCAATGTAGTGGAACTTATGGGAAGGCTGCATTGCGATATGTTTAATCAGCCTGTATTACTCATCAATAATGTAGATTTACGTGTAAACATTACACTAGAGAAATCAAATTTTTTCTTACTATGTGAAGACAATCAAAATCCACAGTTTCGCCTCTTAGAAGCTTCTATGTATATGAACCAAATTACAGTGAATCCTAATATTCTTCTTGCTCACAACATGGTTCTAGAAAAGGAGAATGCAGTGTATCACTACAAAAAGGTGGAAGTAAAAACTGTGACTGTACCATCAGGATCATCATCCTTAAATTTAGATAATATAATTCACGGTGTTCTTCCACGGAGAATAATATTCGGAATGGTTGATAACCAAGCATATAATGGGCAAAAATCTAAGAATCCTTTTAATTTTCAACATTTTAACATGACTGATTTTGCACTTCTTGTTAACGGAATGCCGCATCCAATTCAACCCCTTCGGATGAATTTTGAAAAGAATTGGTACAGTAAAGCCTACCAACAAATATTCAACGGTATAGGAATTCATCATGACTATAAATCCCATCAAATATCTCTTAAGGACTTTAAGAATGGATTTTTTCTGTTAGCTTACGACTTAGATCCTGACACGCATTCTGAAGGATGTATTTCTCTATTAGAACAAGGATCCGTCAGGATTGAAGCTCGTTTTGCTAATACTTTACTTAAAACAATTACATGCATCATTTACACTGAATATGATTCTAAATTAGAAATTGATCGTAATAGAAATGTAATTTTATCGTAAATTTAATTTTGTTATTATTATTATTATCTAATAAATTCATCATCTGATTAATTCAAATTGTTTTAATTTTATTGGATATCTTTTTTCGACATATGCAGTTCATGTTTTATATCTTCGTATTATTTCATAATATTAGCTGAATTAATAAATTACAGCCACAGAGGGTTAATACGTTAAGAGGTGTAGAATTTTATTGACGTACTTGTATGAAAAAAATTCCCCGTTTTCAAGTTCACTTCTGATGATGTGAATATATTAATGCAGAATGTGCATTTTTCTTCTCGCTGGTAAATGTTTTGGTCGGGATCATCAACTTTTACACGCGAAAGGTGTTGATTTTCAAATTATTTGTCACGAAAATTGTTTTTCCCATTCAATTTTCCTCATTCAATATCACTTTCCAATCACCCTTCGGAGAGAAAGGAATATAATAATTTTGTGCAGTAGTGACACAGGATATAAGCAATCATGGTAAATATTATAATTTTATCGCTATATTAATAATAGTAGTTAAATTGTGTTGTTGTGTAGAGATTATTCGTGGAAAGTTGCGATATTGTGTCTTCTTATTAAAGTGTTTAATTTGTGATAGATAAAGTGATGGTATTAGTGATAAAAATAGTGTAGATTAAAATTATTATTATTTCTTAAATCAATCAGTGAAAGCAATTTTAATATTCAATTGTAATGTACAATAAATATGATTCTTTTGTCATGTAAAATCAAAAAGTTTTTTTAATATAATATTTCTATGTGTTGTGATGTTTTATGTAATATTCTCTCTGCCCCTCAAAAATTAGCCAAAAATTTGTGTGAAATATATTTAGTTTTTGGTAATCTTTTGGGGGACAGAGCGAATGTATAAAACAAAGAATATTTCAATTCAATTTCAATTCAATTTATTCATATTTTTACTTAAGTGATTGGGTGAACTATAAACAATAGATAAAAGTGAATTTGTATTTGAGTGATTCAGATAATTTTTTTTTTTATTATTTCCGGAAATTATTTATTTTAATGCAGAACTGTTTTTTTGCAGTAATATAATAATGTGATAGATCATTTACTTATATAATGTTTTTGTATTTCTTTGCAGGATTTCAAGAAATTATTCAAGGAAGCTCAGCAGAAGAAGCCTTTCTACAGCTCAAGCCTCATCATGGGGAAATACTACGGTGTTACGGAGTTTGTAGCAGGGATGAACACCTTCAATCAGGAGATCGTCATCGCTCTCCTGAAAAACGGGGATAGAGTTTTTCTCCCGAAACGTCTCAGCGATAGTTTGATGCCTCATCGTCATGCCATGAAGTCTGACGAAAATTGGGCCATCAAACTTTTACGTTTTGAAGAAGACGTCATGACTATAGATGGTGTACGTGTAGCTACTAAAACCCCTATCTTGGACATTGATATGGGTATCGTTGATGACCAAGATACTAACACTGATTTATCAATGGATGCAGTGACGCCACCCATCACGCCTAAAACTTCTAACGGGTTTGATGCGGCATCTAAATCAGGCATCACCAGCAACCCCGGGGGTGATGATCAAGTAGGATCGAGCATGAAAAATGTGTCTCTTCCTAGTCCAGCTGATACGTTGAAAATAAAACGATCAGCAGGACAAGATTTTCTCCAAAAAAGAAAAACGAAAATTCAGAAATTGAAGGAGAAAATTAAAAAGAAGGATATGCAACACGAAGGACAGGTGATGTTCGTCAGTGATAGCGATGGAGAAGAACTATTCATTCCAGATATAGAGAATGAACGAGTGTAAAGGTTTTTATATTAATAAAAAATATTGGAAATTAACCGAAAAATAAATCTTTTAATTTCTCCCATATATGCATTTCCCCCAATATGCACTCAGAGTTTGAAGTCTGATCCATCCTTTGCAAGGAATCAAATTTGGATCAATTTGATCCTTTTGTTTTTATTAGTAGCGGGCGGT